>NC_046154.1:116383093-116534951 GCF_011064425.1 Rattus rattus
GAACACCTATAAAGGGGAGGAGGAGGGGATGCTTGCTGGAAACGGGGAAAGGGAATAACACTAAATGTATATAAGAAATACTCAAGTTAATAAAAAAATAAATAAATAAATAAAAAATTTTGTATTAGAATTTGATTTATGACAATCAATTAATGGAGCTACTACTCTGTCATTGAAAATGTCTCATTTATCGTGCAGAAATAACTATGATAAAATTGTCATTACTTCACATTATAATTATAATTATGTTATTATTATTGTAAAAAACAAATAATCTAGCCTTTATATACAACTATAATCCTTCTATATGGGTAAAATCATATTGACATTAACATCAGAGATAAACCTAAATAAATGCATCAATTAGGCCACATCCTGAAAAAGCTATTGCTCTCTCCAATTACATTAATTCTAAGGTTATTATCTTTAAAAATATTGAACTAGTTTATCAAAAAAGGACACATTTATTTAAATTGCTTTGCAACATATTCTTTACTTAAGAATTATGTGCTTAATCACTCAGTAAATTTCATGCTCCAAAAAATATGTAAATTGGTCTTACCATTATTTTCAATAGCTTTTGTCAAACCAGTTCAGAGGATTTGAAGCAAAATTAATATAACATAAAGTCAAAATCATTTAACGGAAATTTCCATGTGTGTGACCTTGATGCTATTTTAAGCACTATAGTGTGAAATGATGTCATTTTTCCATTTGAAATTATTTTTTCCAAAATTCTTTTTAGATGCTATTTGGAAAAACTGACTCTGGTGTCTACCCATCATACTTGCCCAAGTATGCATAATAGTAGTAATTCTATTTGTATACCAGTACAATTTGTTTTGTTTTCCTTTTTTCTCATAGAAGTAATAAGAAATTCATGTCCACATACTTCCATTGATAGAATAATGTCCTATAATGAGTCTAGAAAATCTACCATGCCATTAACCAACTTTCAGCACTTGTCAAATTATCATCATATTTTGCTTTATACTGTTTCTAGACTGAGTGAGGAGATAAAGGATGCAACCTCTCTTCTAAGAATGGGTGGTTTGATTTTAAACAGATGAATACATATTATCCTTCCCTTTAGACCTATAACCATAGAATGAGGATCATATTAGTATGGGGGTGTATAACACCCCTAGTAATAGGGAAAACCATAACTATTATCCAATACAGTTGGAATATGATAATAGATAAAAAGTGAAAATCTCCAAAGGGCACGATGATAAATGTATAAAATTATATTGTAAATTGTTAGGTACCCTTCCTATACAAAACTTAAGCTTTTCACATTATTCTACTAGAACTCTACTACTTCTGGAATTATAGCTAACCATGAAGTTTAACCAAATCCAAAGACATGTGAAAGGATTTGCTAGTGAAAATGAACAAGTCTCTGTTTATGAGAAGAGATGAGTAATGTGGATTATTAAATGGCTTTGTGTCATAGTGGATAATTTTGAGTTTTGGAACTGCTTTTATTACTTGGAAATTTTGGATCCATTCTTCTAATTAGCTGTGCTTAGGGGTAAAGGAGAAATGAATTTTGTCTTAGTAATTTAATTTCTAGTCCCAATGGAATTAACGATACCTGCATAATTATTTTCTTATATAACTATTTTGATAAATGGACAAAACACATAAAGACACTGCAGTAAGGTATTGTACCCAATATGTTTTTCCATTTGGGAGAGAAAAATATACTGAGAAGCATCATTTTTCTAGCTTTCTTACTGTATCTATAGCCTAGGTTACTATACAATAAAAGAGGACTCATGTAAAGATATTTTATTTTATTTGTGGAGAACTTAGGCAGTGACTATAAGGGAAGCAAAGGTACCTAACATTTCCTGAGATAACTTGTGAATAAGATAAAGATTATAAACCTAAGAGATAGAAGCCCTGTTCCTACAGAGCTGTTAGATAAGGTGATACTGTAAGCCACTTGAGTGAAAACAAGAGAGCATTAGTCCTTAAGCAATTGTCACAATATTCACATTGCTTACAGAAGGAAGAAAAACATTTTAGTTTCAGTTGCCTGGAGTAAAAATTTCTAATTATACATTGAAACATTTAGTAGAGACTAAATAAGATATCCCTTAATAGTATGATAAAATTAGCCCCAAGTGAAAACTACTTAAATCCTGCCTTTGCAAATTTAGAATTATACCTTAAAAAATGACCAACAAAATGGGAGATAGAAAAGTGTTTTTCACAAAAATATAAGAACCCAAGGTGTATCCCAGGACTGGCATACAACATCAGTGGTGGTAGCACTTTTAACTTCTTTGATAACATAAAAGAGAGGTAGATTATCTTATTACCCTGTTTCTCACTAGCCAGACAAAATAAACTAAGCATTAAGATGCAGGAGCAGATAAGAGACCCCACATCCCACCAAAAAATACAAGGTGGTCAGTAGCTGAGGAACAATGCCTGAGGCTGTGGTCTGGCTTCCATGTGCACTTGCACACATATGTGCACTAACACATACATTAGCAAGAATACACATATGTGTATATACCTCCCCACACATGATCAATAAATGGCTCTACTATGAATTTAAATCAAAAGTAGTAAAACAATTAATACCCATCATCTACTCTATCAGATACTAATTAAAATATTCAATTTTCAAAGTCAGTATGCTTTAATATTAAATAAACTTTGCCATCCTTAGAGCCAAATAGTAGCTTTCACATGCTGAAATGTAGAAATTTAAATCATTTTCTTTGACTAAGCAGGACCTAAAAGAAACAGATTTTGGTGATTTTTTTTTTTGCAGTAATCATTAAGACATTAGTAGTAATTCAGTTTTCTAAAGTTATACATTAATTTGCTCCCTGCATATTTGAATGCTTCCAATATCCAAAGTAATTCATAGTAGATATAAAGAAACAAAAACAAACAAACAAGCAAATACAACCAACATCTATAGACTTCAGGGAAATCACAAAGCCATCTTCTGAGTATGTACTGCAAATAAATTTCTTTCCTAGACACTTGTTTACAGATCAGAATCTTGTGACATTTCAAAGGCATAGAAAACCTTACAAAATATGCAGAATTTCATAAGAAAAATAAAATGAAAAATTGAACTAAAATGAAAACTGAAATAGCATGAGCTGTTGGACTAACATAATGAGGACATTAACTTTTCTTATAATAAAAACATTTCTGAACTCGGTTGTGCAACCTTCAGGATGCGTGACTTGAAGATTTCACCTTGAATGTTACCCAATTTCAGAAACCACCAAATTTTTAATATGGCTCCTGCTTAAGACAAATATGCACTGGGGTTGGGGATTTAGCTCAGTGGTAGAGCGCTTGCCTAGCAAGCGCAAGGCTCTGGGTTCGGTCCCCAGCTCCAAAAAAAAAAGAAAAAAAGAGACAAATATGCACAATTCCACAATAAGCCATATACTATTCTGTATCTAAATTCTTTTCTCTCCTAATTACTTGTACTTAAATATGCATTAAATAATTTTTAATTAAGCTCTAGTTCTTTCTCATATCAGTTCAGAAATTCTTTCATGTTGTAAAGTCAAGAATCTCAACTCATCTGAGTAGAGGTCTCTAAAAATAAGTCTGTAAGCTGATACCGGCAACTCAAAGAATAGCGTGGGCAATATAGTAAGTTCTCAGCCACTTTGCACCACAGCACAACAACTTATATAATAACAGGAAAGAAGGAGAATAAATAGAGACAAGAAGAATATTGGTGTTTAGTAAAAGTAGAGGGCCATTCAGGAGGAATGACACATGGCTTTAGAACTCATGGAATGAATCCTATAGGTGACTTCAGCCACATGGGTGAGCATTGGTGTGGCATTGCCCCGGGAACACTGTGTCCTGAGGACTTTATGCTGTTAAGGAGTTCTGTTCTGCTTGCTGACTTCACTTTCCTCTTACTCTAAGAATCGTATGAAAACTATAAGAGGACAACAGTCCCGCACTAGGCAGTATGTCTGTCATTCACAGTATTAATGCTTGATCTCTTTCAGGCATTGCTTCTGGAGTAGATTAATGATCTATCACTATCCCAGAGAAAAACTCAGAGAGATGGAGGTTGTCAATAATGTCTACCACCCTTAGAAAACATTTCGAAAAACAAGTTATTAGTGAAATGAGGTTGAGATGATTTTACTGCCGGCTCCGATGTAAAAAAAAAAGAATCTTAAGGAACAATTTGAAGTTCAGAAAGACACATCTTAATAGTTAAACTAGGGAACCTTTATGGTCAGGGAACAAAACAATGTCAGCACTAGCTGATGTGACTCTTAGTGAGGCTGGACTGCTGATAGTTGATTTCTTGTAGCCATTTTTGCCCTTAGCATCCTGATAAGATTTATTAAGAATTGCTGATGAATAGATAGGCATTTTGAGGACTTAAGATAGATATGGTTGATTTTTATATAAAAGGTTAGATTTGTGATTCTTTTAAGAGTCTTATAAAATAACTTTCAAAGGTAAATAAAAAAAATAATTTCTTCTTTCTTTGTAACCACACATTGCTCTTTGCCAGTAAGAGAAACTGACTGAGAAAACTACCTTGCTTGCTTATACTTTGTTAATTGCTTGGTTATGTGTGTACTTGGGTTTTTTTATAATAACTTATTTTCTTTATTTATTTATTTATTTATTTTTGGTTCTTTTTTTCGGAGCTGGGGACCGAACCCAGGGCCTTGCGCTTCCTAGGCAAGCGCTCTACCACTGAGCTAAATCCCTAACCCCATAACTTATTTTCTTTACCTGTAGTACATAATGTTATTTTTATAAAGGTTTTGGAAAATACACTGTTTTTTCATCATCATTCACTAGAAAACAACTAAAACATAATCACATTGTAATTATATACTGCTTGAAATATTTTTCTGGGATATATAAGCTATGGAAGAAATAATAAAATATGGTGTGGCTGAAACATTTTTTCTCCCATCTACCAACTATGTATGTGTGAATAGTGTGGCTAGAACATTGTTTCTCCCATTCATCGTGTGTGTGTGTGTGTGTGTGTGTGTGTGTACACGTGAATTTTCTCTTTCTCTCTTTCTCTCTGGCCTCAAGGAATTAGAAGAGCTCATAGTTTTTCTGCTAGCTACATAGAGTACCAGCCCCAGTAAATTAAGCTTTGTTCCCTCAGAAAAAAATCTGCTGAGTAACTTCTATAATCACTGGCTGCCTTTGGTAGCAGCCCTTGCTGGTAACTGGATCCACCCTGGTTAGTGATTCTAAGCACTGACCTCCAAAGGCTGCCTACCTTAGTTTACCTACCATATGGATGCCAAGGCCAGTCCTTGGCATCTACAATGGTAGCACAGAAAAGAAGGAGTAGAGTGGAGATGTATTTTGGAAGTATAAACTGAAAATAGTAGATTTGGGTAATCAATAAAAGCATTGCCACTGTTGTAGTCTCATCTCTATGGCTTTGATAAAAAAAAATAAATCCTTGCAAAAAAGCAACTTAGTGAAGAAACATTACTTCAGATTACAATCCCAGGTTTTGGAGGTTTGAATATCCAGGGAGTGGCCTTATTAAGAGTCGTGGGAGTGGGAGCAGGCATTGAGACCCTTTTCCTAACCATGTGGGAGCTAGTCTTTTCCTGGAAGCCTTTCTGGATGCTGCCACACTCACCAATTGATGATGATGAACTGAACCTCGAAACCTATAAGCCGAGCTCTATTAAATGCTATTCTTATGAGAGTTGACTTGGTCATGGTGTCTGTTCACAGTAGTAAAACCCTAACTAAGACATAAGTTACAAACACTTAAGGCAGAAACTTCAAATGGGTAGTCATCACATCCATGGTCAAAAGCATTGAGAAATGGACATTTTTTTTTACTTGCTTGCTCACTTATACAATTTTCTATTAAACTCTTGTACAGTTCATGATGCACTGTATAGGGAATGGTGCCACCCACAATAGACTTGGTCTTCCCAAATTATTTGCCTTATAATTAAGACAATCTTTATACACACATAAGCACAGGCTAACCTAGTGTAGACAACCCCTCATCTAATAAGAAATCCTAAGCCTCATTGAGACTCTTTGTCCAGGTGATTCTCAATGGCATCAAGTTAGTAATTAAAACTAAATATCACATTAACTATCACATATTAAAACTAAATATGACATTAACATACCTCTATAAGATTGCATTGTGGAAAAGCCTCTGGTACCACACAAGGGCTGGAAGTCATGGGTGTTATAAAAAAAGCAAGTGGAGAAGCCATGAGGATGAAACTAGTAAATAGTAATCCTCCATGACTCCTGAATCCGTTGCTGCACCTAGGTCTCTGTTCTGACTCACTGAATGATGAATTATGAGTTATAAGTAAAATACAGCATTTCCTAAGCAAGTTGGCATTGTGTTTCAGCACAACAATAGAAAATCTAATTAAATTAGAACTTTAGAACTGAAAACCGAAAGAAAAATACAAAGAAAGAAAAGAAATATGTCTTGTAAGAGTGATAGAAATCAACATATACTTTGAAAGTTGTTTACTTATTAAGTGACACTAGACACTTTGAAATTAGATTACAGAAAAAATTTACAGTAACGAAAATAAAATTGAGTATAAAACTTAGGAGTAAATCTACAAATTTGGAGGAATAAATGAAAGATAAAACTCTAAAAATATAGTAGGGTTAGTAACACAAAAGTGAGATATTCAGTGTTTTGTGGGATACAGAAGAAAACCATATCAAGAAAGGTAGCAAGGAGTTGGATAGATAACTTAGGGGTTAAGAGTACTGGCTACTATTGTAGAGGACCTGGCTTTGGTACCCAGCATCTACTGGGTGACTCAAAACCATCTGTAACTCTAATTCCATGATATTTAATGCTCTCTTCTGAACTCTACTGGCACTATGGATATGTAGAATATAAAATAAATGTTTTTAGAAATAGAGCATAATTAATCTTGAAATGATCAGAAGAAAAAATAACATGCTATGAAATTCAAGGGTAGAAATATAGAAGTTGAAGTGTTCAGAACTGGGCTGTAAAGGAATTTTAATCCAACGAAATGGCTACACTGGAAAGGGACCTTAGATTTGTGTGATCTGTTGGAATACAGACAAGCCCTTAGTACACTCCTTTAATCCCTCTAGCTAGAATACAGACAGGTCTTTAATATATATCACTAATCTCAAACAATGACATCTAATTGATAACAGACAAAGTCATGAATTAGAGAAATATATGACATAAAAAGTTAGAGGTAGGATATGCCCAACTCTCTCTGGAACAAACAACAGAGGCAACTCAGAAGCAGTGAAGAGAAAGAGAGCCAGTTAAGTTTAGGGTAGTTCAGTTAAGTGCAGTTAAATTCAGTTCAGTTTAATGTTGCTGAGGTCAGTTGAGTTTGTGCAGGCTGTTCATGGATTTCCGATGCAGTTTTCCAAGCAGAGCAATCCAGGCAGAAGCCAAGAGTTAGCAATTTCAATCAGTCATCTTAGAGAGGAGTATCAGCCAAGACAGCTGAGTTGAATCAGCTAGCCAAGGTTCAGAAAGAATTATCAAAGTAGGCAGTTATTCAGGACTAGGCTAAAACATTCTAGGTGTAGGTTAGTAGACAAAGGCTAGAAGCTGAATCCTTCAAGGTTTGGGATTGCAGAAGTTTAGATTATACACAAACTAAAATCTCCCAGGATTAGCTCTAGGAATAGTTGGATAGAAGCATTCTGGGCTCATCCCAAGGTGTATATTTGTAAAGCTTGGGTATGTGTCTAATCCCAACCCTTCATCTTTGGAAATAAAGGCAATATTTACACTGAGTATTTAAATGCTACAAGAAGAAGTGTGTGTGTGTGTGTGTGTGTGTGTGTGTGTGTGTGTGTGTGTGTGTGTGTGTGTGTGTGTGTGAGGACTAGGGAAAATTAAAGGTTGTATTTTGGAAAGTTTAAAGATTTAAACATTTTCACAATGGAGAGATCTGGTCATATAAGATAAAGTAAATATATGTTTGTGAAGGTTGGAAAGGTGCACTGGGAAGGAAATGGCAAGTGATTTGCCTTACACAAGCTCTTTTGAGCAGAGAGGAGAAACTGAGGCAGCAGTTAGCAGTTGCTTTCAAACCTACAGAGAAAACTGGAGTTCAAGCCTGTCTTCAAGCATCAAAATGTTCTTATGTCCAGGAGAGTTAGGAAATGGCCACAGCAGCAAGAGGATGGAAAAGCACACCCAAAGAAGGCCACATTGAGTAGGTTCAATAAGAAGAAACTAATGAGAGGCTGAAAGTGAGATTGTCTTCCAAGATATTTGGTCTGAATGTGAGCAAATAACAGAAGTAAAACCTATTGCCATGGACCTCAAAGCTTTGGTTACTGATCAAACACTGGACTGGTACTGGAAAGTGGATAGAAAGGGATAAAGTGTAGGGCGAGTGATATTTACATCATCTTTCTTTTTCATTTTTAGTTTCCTCTACCCCTGTGTATTATTCAGTGATCAAACTTTTTTCATAAACAAACTGTTATTTTAATTCTGAAAACAATTTTATATTCAAATTGTTTTCAAGGGTTTCATTATGAACATGAATTACAAATTTTAAAATGTAAATACTGCCTCAGGAAAGTTAAGTTTCTGGTGAATATTTTAATAATTGCAACAACATTTAAAGTAACATATTAAAATATTAATTCTAGTATGTTTTGTAGAAGACAAAACAAAATGAAAAGCAAAAAATTCCACAATGAATGGAAACCATTGTCATTAAAACAAATTATCTCCATTAATACACTTCACAAAGTGGGAAACAAAGCTACTCACACAGAAGAGTGCATTTTAAGTGAGAAAAGAAATCACAGCTATGCCACATTGAGAACAATGTCTATGTTTTTTGTAAGTTAGAGACACTAAATAGTATTTATACTAAAATCACCACATGGTCAGCAAGTCTAAAATCCTAGTGGATATGTTTGCATTGTGATTCAGGTTGAGTCCTACATCATAAACTATATGTCAATAGGCTGATGTGGGAGGAATTATTTCATGAACAGTCTGAGCTATAGAGCAAGACTCCTTACACACATACACACACATACACACACACACACACACACACACACACACAGAGAGAGAGAGAGAGAGAGAGAGCATAAATTAATAAATAACAAAGTAAAAAAGGAAAGAATTCTAGTTCTACCATTTATTCTTATTGCTTATCAGAAAAATGTCATAAAACTCACAGCAAGCAGATTTTATCACTGATGTAAGAAGAAAACTTGTGTGTAAGCCTCATGTGCACTGAGGTAAGCAAGCTCAGCAGGCCACTCTTCCCATTCACTTAGGCTAAGCAGAATGTACAGTGTGCAATCCACTCATTCTTTCTCATGTAGTTCCCTCAGGGCCATTTGTCCCACTGTGTAACTGAGAGAAATAAGTATTCAATGTATCTAATCTAGAAGACTCATTTTGAGGTTGGAGACAATATTATTGGATCATCCTTTAAATAATTCCATGTCTTCAGATAAGATTTTTTTTCAAGCTGGATGTCATACCACTTATACCTGTAGACCCAGAGGCAAAACAATTGCTGTGAGCTTAAGGCAACGTCTGACTATATAGTGAACTCCATGCCAGCCTAGAACAGAGCTAGATCATGTATTGAAGCAGAATAGGACAGACAGTCTTAATGTCAAATTTCTCTCTTCCCTTTAGAAGTGGCCAATGACTTATAAACCCTCCTATCAGGATCAGAGTCATGCTGTGACCTCTATGTTGATCTTATGGCCTGTTTGTTATTATCTTTCTTCTAATTCTGTCCCTTTATTTTATTACTAATAACACAAAATAATATACCTCAGAAGTACCATAAACCTATCCATTTCCTTTGTTTTTATCGCCTCCAATCCAATTAAATCCTCAGTTTACTCTGGGAGTAAGTTCAAACTCCTCTAATTTTTTAGTAATTAAGAGTTGTGCATGAATGATTACAAACATTGCTGCTTTACAGCAGCATTAACTGAGTGTGATGGTACATGCCCATAACCCCAAAATTAAGGAACATAAGGTTAGAGGATTGCAAGTTGAAAGACAGCCTGAGCTATTTATTAAAAAATTTTTGTTTCAAAAAGGAAATGAACAAAACCAAGATGGTACTACTTTTTTGTATTAAGATTTGAGAGCATATCACAGAACGGTTTTGGATTGGGGATCCTCATGAAATTACAGTCTTAATTGGAGACCATGATCTAGTCATATGAAGACTGCTGCATTTTAAAGACTTTCTTGTAAGATTATTCACACTATTAATTGAAAAAAGCTTCAATTCTGAGGGCACTTGGAACAGGTCTCAGTTTTCCATCATATGGGTAGAAGAACAGATGGTGTGTCCTCACTACATTGGATGATAGAACATAGGAAAGTGTGATATTTTCTCAGCTGTAGTCTCCCAGTTTTATATCTATCATTTTTGTATATCCCACATGTCTTGTTGGTCACTAAATAAGTTATTAATTGCAGTTCATATTTTAAAGGTGAATACAATTAAGCTACAAGTATTAAGACAGATAAAAACAAAAATTGCAAATATATTTATAAAATTATAACACTGCTCCATAAGAAACAGCTATCAAAAGAATAAAGATGATCTTCAGAGTTGTCCCCAGGAAGCAAAGATATCAAATGCATGAGATCAGTAAAGATACTCCCAACCACTATGTAGTAATTGCTCATTATAGAGTCTGCTACCGAAGAATATTCACACTTTCAACCAAGAGATGTCAACTCGCATACATCATAATCTCCTTACCATTACACTGAATTCCTTATTACTAACATTTACACTGTGGTCCACTTTATTCTCTCCCAAATACACATTTCTTTTACTGTTTAACTAAGGGGATACACTAAAATAATTTCCAATGCATAGTATTCATCCTTAATACTTCTCTATAAAATGTATACAACTCCAACTTAGCTTTACATGCTTCCTTCTGCCAAAGTTTTCTGTATTAACAACATCTTGATGCTGGAAAAATTGCATTGCAGTTAGGAGCAATTGCTTTTCTTGCAGAGTTCCTGGCTTTGGTCCCCATGACCCACATAGCAGCTCTATAATAGCTATAATTGCAGTTTAAAGGGATCCAACATGGTTTTCTAGAATCTACAAACACTGCAAGCACCTGGCACACACAAATACCTATAGTCAAAATACCCATAATATGGCTCCTCTTAATGAATATGCTTTCTGCTACATTTTTCCTTTAGCCATTATCATAGTCACTAGCTCCATAGAAATTGAATTTGACTGCCTCTCCTTTACCTGCAGCATTTATTCTATCACTTTTTCTGACAAAGGAAAACTTCAGAATCCAATTTGTCCATTCACTTATGTCCAGTTTGGAAATATGAGGTACCCAGTGCCATGATGGCATCTATTGATCAGTGCTCATAGCTATTACTGTGTGCTGACTACTTCTGTTCCTTGGACAGAAAGTACTGGCAAACAGCCTTCATGGCTGCACAGCTCATGAAATACAGCTGAGTTGTCACTAGTGGTGAAAGCTGGAGAATGGGCTACACATTTGGTATTCTCTGCCTCTGTTGTTTGATTCTGTCCTCTCTGCTACTTCCCTCCTCTCCTGATATTATGTCAGAAGATAATCATCTTGCTCTTTGTAATGATCCCAACTTCTAGCTTAGATAAACACTCTGTAGTACTGTCTCCAATGGTCTTAATCTGTTTTCTCTTGCCTATTACATAAGATTTTTTTGTTATGATTTGTTATGACCATACATTGGCTTCTTGTATGCTATAATTATTGCTAGCTTTACAAGAACTGCCAAGCTGTCTTTCAATATGACTATACCAGTGTCTCAGTAGTAATAAACAACAATTCCTCTGCCTCCTCTTTGGCACCAATTAAAGTAATCAATTTTAGAAAGATATAGACAATGATTCATAGTCTTATTTTAATTTGGATTGCCTTAAATATGTTAATGTTCATTTGTGTTTCCTTAAAGGTGCTGAATATAGTTTATACATTAATTTGCTGTCTATGAAAATAGATTTTTGATACATTGTGCTAATTAGTTTTATAGCAGTTGACACAAGCTAAAATCTGAAAGAAGAGAATCTTAGTTAAAAATGCCTCAACACTGGGTTTTAAGCAAGTCTATAAGGCATTCTCTTAATTAGTAATTGATAAGGAGAGCCCATCACATTGTAGAAGGTGCCACCCCTGGGCTGGTGGTCCATTGTTCTATAAGAAAACAGGCTGAGAAAATCATGGGGAGCAAGCCAGTTGGGAATTCTTAATCAAATATGTGTGTGTTTTGAAAATTTTTTTCCTAAACTGATTCATTTTTCATAATTTAATAAAGGTCTTTCACAGATAAAAAATAAACAAAGTTCATCTCTTCAATTTATTAATGGTGTTTTTAGTTTTGCATTTGAAACTTAACTACCAAAGACAAGATCCCATCAATTTTTCTCATGGAGTTTTCTTCTGAAATGTTTTTAAAGTTTCAAATTATATCTAGGATATTAATTTTATGGTAGTTATGCATCAGTTTGTTGGTATGTTTTCCTTCCTACCATTTGTAATCCTTCTCCAGAGTCTCAGGACCAGTGACTCATCTGGCAGGAGATGAACTATCCCCTGTTCTATCTAGACTCAGTGCAAGACTAAAACTATAACATTTTTACAGTGCACCCAAGCTTCATCTTGGTAATTTTGGCCTCAGAGTTCACTTTTCAGGTTCTTCCTTTGTCTCATGCTAGAATTATTGCTGAGTTCCTGGGGAATTCAAGGAACCTGAGATCTTAAATTTTCTTTGGAGAATTCATTATGGGGAAGGGAGATGTAACATGGAGGTTGGCTGAATATGACTAACCTAAAACTTTCAGTTGCCTTAATATTTCCAATATAATAATGTATGTGGCATTGGGAATAAATTTCTTGCTTTTTATGAAGTAAATTGATTTTAATTTATAAGGTGCAGTTGCTTTGTTCTTGTGCAATTTTACATTACCAGTTGATACCAGGAGGCCAAATTGATAGAAGACTCCTTGGCAACCACAGCACACTTATCAGAGACACAGGTGGGTGGGCATAACTGACATTTTAAAACTAGATTTATCATGGTGCCAATTTTAAGGTTGAAGTATTTTCCACTTGGTTGGAATTTGAGTTCTGTTAATTAAAAAGCCATTTATCTAAATTGCTTTAAGATTCTCACAATTCTAAAATGTGATATTGACATTCTAAAGCCAAGGCTGCATAGGAACTTGTGAGGAATTTGTTATTGTTTGCTCTTTGCTGGGTCCATATTTTCCTAGGTGGAAATAACTGTGTAATAGAAGCAAAATAAAGCTCACAATGCCCACTCAAGAAGGCATAAAGATGAAGTTTTTGTGCAATAGGATATCAAAATATCGATAAGTCTTTATTCTAAATTATTTTGATGTGATATGTGAAAGCACTAAAATGTTGTAATGAATGAAAGCTTTCATTTTGGGTTATATGCACTTGTATTTCAGCTCAAAACTGGATCATTGATCATGGATTGGTTAACTTAAACTTTCAGCTTTCTATGCCTATCTTCCTAACTTATCTTTAATTATTTTTAGCTTAATTCTTCTACTCACAGGAAAATACTTTACTAGTTTAATTTAGTGCTACAGCAGTATAATGGAAAGGATTCCTTTAGCATGAATTTCTTAGCATTTCTTCAAAGGAAATACACAAAAATATGTGCTACTGAAGGTCTGACTGTTATTAATATCTTGGCAGAGGAGATTCATTTTACTCTACAATTTATCTCAGAAGTTTCTCTAAACAACATTATGTCTTTGGTTATGTTTTTGGTATCATATCCTTTGTCCTATCGTCCCCCAGATCTATTTTATCTAAGTGAAATCTGTCTATGGAAAAACAACCTTGCCTTTTTTGTACTGTAGCAGAGCAGTTTGTTTTTTCCATTTTGCATATTTTTTCCCAGTCAGAAGAGAGGGGAAAAGAAGGTCATGAGAAAAAAATTACTTGGACCTAATGAAGAAGGTTAGGGCATTAGAAAAAAATAATTATAATTGATCTTTCACAGCATTCTCAGCTGGCTGAGGCATGATTGAACCAAAGCACATAACAGAAGCTATAAAAGTATACCAAGTTAGGTAGGAAACAAAGCACATGACAGAAGCTACAAAAGTGGGAAGCAGGTCAGATGTGATCCAGGCTAAGGCACTCAAGCATCCCAAGTCCCACAATCTTATGATAGAAATTCATCTAAGACAATAAAAGACATCTACTTGAAGACTTATGAAGCTCACAGTCCTGAATACTATTCCAACAATGAAAAAGTATAACTCAAGCCCACTAAAACTTACTTTACTGCTGGGCATTGGGAAAAATTGCACTAAAAGAATAATGATGTTTTGAATTAAAAAAATAGAAATGAAGGAAGGAAGGAAGGAAGGAAGGAAAAAAATGAATGGAAAAACTCAGCTAACACTCAATACATAAGTCACAGAGCAAAACCACAACACTGAAATCAAAGATAATATGTGTCATAAAAACTATTAGTTCCTATTGCTAAAGACATTATGTACTTCAGACACAGTATCCAGGGACCCCAGAGTTGGAACTGACCTGAATAACTCCTCCTTGTAGACCAAATCACATGGTTCCAGAAAGTACCATGTAAGTCTCCAAAGGAGAAAAGCAAAAAACAGTCCTATCCAGTTATGACACAATAGCAATCACCATGCCAGTATAAACCTAAGGGTATAGTAGTGACATAAACAGAGTATCTCTAATTGGATTTTAGACTGATTTAAAAAGCCCAATGTCATGTATATACTAAAAATACGGCCTAATACATAGAGCCAGTGAAGTCATATATCTTGGAGAACTTACAAAATCCAATTTACTAAAGCAGAATAATCCCTAACTGCATTCTAATTATTTGTTCTTATATCTGCAAATAAGTGCAGTTCTCAACTTTCATCAAGTGGATCAAAGACCTCAACTGGATACACTAAAGCTAATGGCAGAAACAAAAAAGGAAGTAGCCTTTGTGCAGGAGACAACTTCTAGAACAGAACAACAATGGCTCAGGCATTAGGGTAAACAGTTAATGAATGGGACCTCATGAAACTGAAATGCTTCTCTAAGGCAAATGGACAATAGGAAAAAACCACACCCTACATACTGGGAAAAGATCTTTACCAACTGTACATCCAACAGAGGCCTAATATCCAAAATATAATAAATGCAGGGGTGCTTCTCTGCCTTAGGGAAAGGAAGCTAAAGTTGGACACAGAGTTGGAAAAGGGCTGAAATATCGATAATCTCTAGCCCTTTATGTTTCTTTGAATGCTAAACACTGAGGGTTTCTGGAAATGTTACACTTTCTTCACTGTTCTGTTGCTAAAAACCGCTAACTTCTCTTTAACTCTCTGTTCCTTAAATAAGCTTAAATAAGCACAGGGACAACTTAATTCTTTATCACTCTTATGATCTGTACTTAAGTAAGTGCTAATATCTGGTCATTACCACAAGCTGCTTAGCTACAGGGAATTAAAAAAAATGATTTTTTGCTAGTGCTCCTCTTTCTGGCTGGTCAGCCAGACACCTCTGGATGGCTTGGGAGCTTGTTAAATCTCTTTGAACCGGAGAAAAAAGAAAGGAAAGGAAAGCTTTCACACTGGGAACACACATACCTGGTGAAGTGGAAAACGGCTGCATCCATACATTTGAGTGGATGGATGGATGGACAGATAGATGGATGGACAGATGGACAGATGGGACAGAACCCCCCAAGCCAAGAACCTCAATTCTTTTCTCTGGCCTTTTAATACCTTCTTCAACAAAATTTCTTTAGAAAATTACCTCAAAGACAAAATGTTACACAAAATGGGCGTTACAAAAGGATGCTGATAGTAAGTTCATAACAGAGTTTTATTTTAGTAAGATCATTATAAGTTCAAAGCAACAGTTTTACATGACCTTTGCCTTATCATAGTGCACCCCTGTGGATTCACCCTTGGACCTAACCTTGAATGGATGTTTTTCCTTGATCACAAATTTATCCTAAGTCTATTTCTCCTCTTACTGAAATTTTGAAAGCTCATTGTATTTCTGATAATGCAGCCTTTGCTTATTATTATGGGCATATTCTATTCTTGACTCTAACTTTATTATATCTTTCTAGCAAACAATTAAAATTATCTCTTACAACTTTCTTCCTAAGATTATTTGAATCAAATCAAGAATTATGTAAAATCATTAATTTACCTAAACAGCATTAATTCATGAATGTTCATATTCATGTTGATACATAGAAAGTCAATAGGGTGGGCTAAAGCCCAGATTCCTTAGGCTATGTAATACTGACTCTCTGGTGCAAGAAACAATTCTGAGATGAAGTCTCCTGAGACCTTGCCTCTCAGAACTCACCCATCTTATGCCATGCGAAAAGGTGGGACACCTCCAGGAAGGTTACCTCCTAGTCTTAGCTTTTCCTAGGTGACACCTGACAATAAAGAACTCAAGAAGTTAGGCATCCAAAAAACAAGTAACCCAACTAAAAATAAGGCACAGAGCTAAATAGAGAATTGTCAACAGATGAATTTCACATGACCTAAAAGCACTTACAATAATGTTCAGCATCTTTAGTCATCAGGGCAATACAAAACAAAACGATCCTGAGATTCTATCATACCTATCAGAATGGCTAAAAACAAAATCTCAGGTGACACCACATCCTGGCGAGGATGTGAAGCAAGAGGAACTGTCTTCCATTGTTCGTAGGAGTGAAAACTTGTACAAGCACTGGAAATCAATCTAAAGGTTTCTCAGAATCCTGGGAATAGTTCTACCTGAAGACACAGTTATACCACATATACCCAAAGATGCTTCATCATACCACAAGAATACATGCTCTATGTTCATAACAGCTTTATTCATAACAACTAGAAACTGGAAACTACCCAGATGCCCCTCAACCAAAAAAATGGATATAGAAAATGTGTTTCCTATATACAACGAAATACTACTTAGTTATTAAAAACAAGGACATAATGAATTTTGCAGGTAAATGAATAGAATTAGATAATATCAACCTTAGTGAGGTAACACAGACCCAAAAATGTATTCATGGTAGGTACTCATGTAAAAGTGGATAGTAGCCATAAAGCACAGGATACCCATGCTACACTTCATAGACACAAAGGCTCAAGTGAGGATTCTTGAATATCACTTAGAAGGGGAAATTAAATAGTCACAAGAGGCAGATAGAGAGAGGGAATTGTGTGGGAGAGGGAATGGGGAGGGGAATGGGGAGCAAAATGAGGGATGTTCAGGATCAAGTGTGGGGAGAGAAAAAGAGGCCAGAAGGGTGTTTGAGATAATGAATGGAAATTGACAGCTGGTGGATATTGGTGTGGAAGGGCATCTTTAGGATGTACCAGACACTTGGGACAGGGAAACTCCCAGGAGTGTATGGAGGTTACTTTACGGGAGACTTTTAGCAGCAGAAATATGAAATATGACGTGGTCATGTCTTGTAGCCAGGCAGGACCCCTAGTGGAGGGATGACACCAACTCACCCCAAAACTTCTGACTGAAAATTTGTTCTGTCGACAAGAAATACAGGGAAAAGTATAGAGCAGGGACTGGGATGAATGTCTCAGCAAAAACTGGCCCAACTTAAGACCCATCCCAAGGGCAAGCACCCATCCCTGACTCTATTAACAATACTCTGTTATGCTTGCAGACAGAAGCTTATCAAAACTGTCCTCTGAGAGCCTCCACCCAGCAGCTAACAGAACCAGATGCAGAGACGCAGAGTCAAACATTGTACACAGCTAGGGGACTTTTATGGAAGAGTTGAGGGAAGGATTGATGGCCCCTAAGGGGATAAGAATCCTATAGGAAAATGAACACAGTCAACTGGTCTTGACCACTGGGGCTTCTGAGACTGAACCGGCAACCAAAGAACACACATGGGTGAAACCTAGGTCCTCTAAACATATGTAACAGATGTGTAGCTCAGTCTTCATGTGGGTCCCCAAACAACTGAAACAAGAGCTATCCGTAAAGCTGCTGTCTTTCCGTGGGCCCTGTTCCTCTAACTGAGCTGCCTTGTCTGGCTTCAGTGGGAGAAGATATTCCTAGTCATACATAGACATAATATGCTAGTGTAGGAGATAACCATCCACCAGATGGGCCCTCCACCGTCTCAGAGGAGAAGGAGAGGGAAGATGGGAGAAAGGACTGGGTATAGGAGGGGGAAGGAAGATTCAGAAGCAGCATCAGAGATCAGGGTGTAAAGTGAATAAATAAATAAGTTAAATAATAAACCAGAAAAAGGTTAATTCAAGAAACTAACTTATTTTACTCATTACAATAGACAAACTCAAATTAAATATTTCAGTGCTTAGAATAAAAATAAGTTAAAGGAAAACTTTATTTTGCAAAGATGGAGACCATTACAAAAAACCAAAATTAATCAAAATGCTTAGTTGTGGAGTCCAACAAATATGTTCAGAATTAACTCTTGCTACTAAGCTTCAGAGATCATTTCAAAAGAGAAAGCAGAAATATTGTAATAACTAATGGAGCAGGGAGAATTATATAAGGTTGTTTCTTCTAGTAATGTCAGAAGCTATATACATAAAATCTCATCAACATGACTTCCTGAACCTGAGAAAAACACTATATCTATGTACTATATTAGATAAGGAAAACACATTAGGGCCCCACACACACACACACATATACACACACACACACACACACACACACACACACACACACACATACACACACACACACACACACACACACACACACACACACAAGAAATCCTGAAATTGGGAGAAAAATAGTCATCCCTTGGGATGAGCACACCAATTGGTTATCTAATACCAAATTGTCTGCCCTGAAAATATAGATATGTTACATTAAATAGACATCAAAATAAATATCTAAAATTCCAGAAGACAATTTATAAGCTTCATTCTTTAAAATTACTAGTGATAATATGGAGGGCTAAACAGACAAATGAAATAAGAAAGACTTAAAGATTACAGTTAGAAAATTGATGAAATAATGAAATCCTCAGCAAATTAAAGAACACTGCAAATGTTACACTCAAACTAATAGAAGAAAAATGGGAGAAGAATCTCGAACAAATGGGCACTGGAGAAAATTTCCTGAACAAAACACCAATAGCTTATGCTCTAATATCAAGAATCGACAAATGGGATCTCATAAAACTGCAAAGCTTCTGTAAGGCAAAGGACACTGTGGTTAGGACAAAACGGCAACCAACAGATTGGGAAAAGATCTACCAATCCTACAACAGATAGAGGGCTTATATCCAAAATATACAAAGAACTCAAGAAGTTAGACCTCAGGGAGACAAATAACCCTATTAAAAATGGGGTTCAGAGCTAAACAAAGAATTCATAGCTGAAGAATGCCGAATGGCTGAGAAACACCTAAAGAAATGTTCAATATCTTTAGTCATAAGGGAAATGCAAATCAAAACAACTCTGAGATTTCACCCACATCAGTGAGAATGGCTAAGGTCAAAATCTCAGGTGAAAGCAGATGCTGGTGAGGATGTGGAGAAAGAGGAGCACTCCTCCATTGTTGTTGGGAGTGCAGACTGGTACAACCATTCTGGAAATCAGTCTGAGGTTCCTCAGAAAATTGGACATTGAACTAACCTGAGAACTCAACTATACCTCTCTTGGGCATATACCCAAAAAAGATGCCCCAACATATAACAAAGACACATGCTCCACTATGTTCATAGCAGCCTTATTTATAATACCCAGAAGCTGGAAAGAACCCAGATGCTCTTCAAAAGAAATGGATACAGAAAATGTGGTATATCTACACAATGGAATACTACTCAGCTATCAAAACCAATGCTTTATGAAATTCATTGGCAAATGGATGGAACTGGAAAATATCATCCTGAGTTAGGTAGCCCAATCACAGAAAAACACACATGGTATGCACTCATTGATACGTGGATATTAGCCCAAGTGCTCAAATTACCCTAGATGCAGAGAACACATGAAACTCAAGAAGGATGATCAAAATGCGAATGCTTCACTCCTTCTTTAAAAGGGGAACAAGAATACCCTTGGGAGCGAATAGGGAGGCAAAGGTTAGAACAGAGGCAGAAGGAACACCCATTCAGAGCCTGTCCCACATGTGGCGCATATATATACAGCCACCAAACTAGATAAGATGGATGAAGCAAAGAAGTGCAGGCCGACAGGAGCTGGATATAGATCTCTCTTGAGAGACACAGCCAGAATACAGCAAATACAGAGGCGAATGCCAGCAGCAAACCACTGAACTGAGAACGGGACCTCCGTTGAAGGAATCAGAGAAAGGACTGCAAGAGCTTGAAGGGGCTTGAGACCCCATATGAACAACAATGCCAACCAAACAGAGCTTCCAGGGACTAAGCCACTACCCAAAGACTATACATGGACTGACCCTGGGCTCCAACTGCATAGGTAGCAATGAATAGACTAGTAAGAGCACCACTGGAAGGGCAAGCCCTTGGTCCTGCCAAGACTGAACCCCCAGTGAATGTGATTTTTGGGGGGAGGGCGGTAATGGTGGTAGGATGGGTAGGGGAACACCCATAGATAAGGGGACGGTGACGGGTTGGGAGGATGTTGGTCTGGAAACCCGGAAAGGAAATAACAATCAAAATGTAAATAAGAAATACCCAAGTTATTAAAGATAAAAAAAATGTTTCTCACAATAGAATGAATTTACTGATTTATAATTAGAATATATTAACCAACGTACAAAACAACTGCAGAAGAATTGAGGGGTAAAAGTGTCTGGTTAGGTTGTACAATTGTTCTTATTCAACCACCAGATATAGAGGGGCAAGGAGAGTTTAAACTTTGGAGATTACCCAGCATGATAAAGTCCTGAAGTTGATTCTTAGCATCATATAAAAAGGGATGCAAGTTTTGTCAAGGACCAGCTTTATACAACGTGATAAACCAAGGCAAGCAGCAAAGAGTCATGGTGTTGGCAATTTGGGCCAAAAGCTGATGATTTCTGGTGATTTAACTCTTCCTTGATATTCAGAACCAAAATGATACAAGAGTTCAAAATAGTAAGATACAAGGCAGATGATAGGTCTCTTGAAAAAACTGTACTAACTGGTGCCATAAGGATGATTGCTTGAAATTTATACAGTATTTATGGAGCTAGTAACAGTTAAGTTTAAAGTCTTATATAGATAAACTAGTCCATCATTATTCTTCTGTCCTTGCATTTACAATAAACTGCCAAGTCCCAGTTTAAGAACTTTAGTTACCAGATAGTCCTAACCTAAAAGGTATGTTTTCCTTAATCAAAAATTATTCCAAGCCTCCTCTCTTTTCCTAATGCAGGTAGTCCATGAAACATGAAGATTTGCAGATTCTTTGTCCTATACAGGTTTGAGATTACAAATATCAATTTAGAATCACTGGGTTATGTAACTCACACTAGTCAGAATGGTTATCATAACAAACAACAACAGCAAATGATGATAAACTATTTCCAAGATGTTGGGGGATAGGAGATTTTAAAAACCGCTGGAAGGAAAGTAAACTATTATACTCACCATTATGCAAACTCCACAATTAACTAAAAAAAGAATTTTCTTATGATTCAGATATATCCTTTTGGTATCTACTGAAGCCTAGGTGTTCATCAATACATGAATATTAAAAATATTGTATCACTGCACAATGTAATTTTACTCAGCCCCCAAAAATGAAACTATGATATTTATGGGAAAATATATTAACTGGAAATCACTGTGTTCAGTTAAATAAGCCAGACTCAGGAAAACAAATACAAATGTTTTCTCTAATGAAAATTCTAGATATACTTTACAATGTGCCATGTGTATTTGTGTATGTTGAAGGTCACAAAAAGAGAAAGGGTGGTCCTTGTGGCAAAGAAGAGCTCTTAAAATAGATAGGAAGGAAAACAAGAGGGTAATAAGGTACATGAAAGCAGAAAGATAACTATTCCATAGAGAAGAGGATCAGGCAGAGTTGGGAGGAAGAAGACAATTGACAAGGGCAAGGAATAAGGAATCACATAAGGAAAAAACACTGATGAAACCCATTGGTTTGAAGAGTAACTTTAAAAATTAGTTGTTTAGTAAATTTGTTGTCTCAACTCTTATATCTCTTCAAAGACTGTAGCTATCAGTCTCTGGATTTTTTTTGAGGGTGCCAGTTCAGGGGCTTTTGGCAGGAACCCTTTGATTTCCTGTTGCTAAGGTTGTCAAACCATCATTCTAATAAACGAATGGAAAGTCTCTCACATTGTTATCTAATACTACTAGCCAAAAAATATCATCAGATCCTACTACAAAAGCCTATGTTCAACAAAACTGAAAAATCTGGAGGAAATGGACAATTTTCTAGACAAATTCCAGGTACCAAAGATAAGTCAGGAACAGATAAACCATCTAAACAACCCAATAACTCATAAAGAAATAGAAGCAGTTATTAAAAGTCTTCCAACCAAAAAGAGCCCAAGAAAAGATGGGTTTAATACAGAATTCTATCAGACCTGCACAGAAGCCCTCATACCAATACTGTCCAAACTATTCCACAAAATAGAAACATACAGAGCACTACCAAATTCTTTCTATGAAGCCACAATTATGCTTATACCTAAACCACACAAAGACTCAACAAAGAAAAAGAACTTCAGACCAATTTACCTTATGAATATTGATACAAAAATACTCAATATAATTCTCCCAAACTGAATGCAAGAACAGATCAAAATGATCATCAATCAGGATCACGTAGGCTTCATTCTAGGGAATTATACAGAAATCCATCAAAGTAATCCACTACATAAACACACACACACACACACACACACACACACACACACACACACACACACACGAAGCAAAACAAAACAAACAAACAAAAAAACCACATGACCATTTCATTATATGCTGAGAAAGCATTTGACAAAATTCAACATCCCTTCATGATAAAAGTCCTGGAAATATTACTAATTCAAGGCCCATACCTAAACATAGTAAGATCAGTATACATCAAACCAGTACCTAACAATAAACTAAATGGAGAGAAACTTGAAGCAATCCTACTAAAATCAGGGGCTAAACAAGGCTGCCCACTCTCTTCCTACTTATTCAATATAGTATTCGAAGTCCTAGACAGAGCAATCATACAAGGAAAGGATGTAAAGGGATAGAAATTGGAAAGGAAGAAGTCAAAATATCACTATTTGCAGATGATATGATAGTATACTTGAGTGACCTCACAAGTTATACCAGAGAACTACTAAGCCTGACAAACAACTTCAGCAAAGTAAACGGGTATAAAATTAACCCAAACAAATCAGTGACCTTCCTCTACTCAAAGGATAAATGAGCTCAGAAAGAAATTAGGGAAATAACACCCTTCTCCATAGTCCCAAATAATATAAAATACCTTGGTATGACTCTAATTAAACAAGTGACAAGTACTTCAAGTTTCTGAAGAAAGAAATTAAAGATCTCAGAAGATGGGAAGACCTTCCATGCTCATGGACTGGCAAGATTAATATAGTAAAAATGGCCATTTTGCCAAAAGCAATCTACAGATACAATGCAATCCCCATCAAAATTCCAACTCAAATCTTCATAAAGTTAGAAAGAGCAATTTGCAAATTAATTTGGAATAACAAAAAAAAAAACCCTGTATAGATAAAACTATTCTCAACAGTAAAAGAATTTCTGGGGGAATCATCATCTCTGACCTCAAATAGTATAGAGCAATCATGATAAAAACTGTATGGCATTTGTACAGAGACAGACAGGTAGATCAGTGGAATAGAACTGAAGACCCGGAAATGAACCCATACAATTATGGTCACTTGATCTTTGACAAAGGAGCTAAAACCATCCAATGGAAAAAAGATAGCCTTTTTAACAAATGATGCTGGTTCAACTGGAGGTCCCCATGTAGAAGAATACAAATCAATCTATCCTTATCACTCTGTACAAAGCTTATGTACAGGTGGCTCAAAGACCTCCACATCAACCAGATATACTCAACAAATGGAAGAAAAAGTGGGGAAGAGTCTCCATCACATAGGCACTGGGGAAAACTTCCTGAACAAAACAGCAATGGCTCATGCTCTAAGATCAAGAATTGACAAATGGGACCTCATAAAACTGCAAAGGTTCTGTAAGGCAAAGGACACTGTCGTTAGGACAAAAAGGCAACCAACAGATTGGGAAAGATCTTTACCAATCCTACAACTGATAGAGGGCTGATATCCAAAGTGTACAAAGAATTCAAAAACTTAGACCCCAGAGAGACAAATAACCATATCAAAAAATGGGGTACAGAGCTAAACAAAGTATTCTCAACTGAGGAATGTAGAATGACTGAGAAGTACCTAAAGAAATGAATAACAGTCTTCATCAGGGAAATACAAATCAAAACAACCCTGAGGTTCTACCTCACACCTGTCAGAATGGCTAAGATCAAAATCTCAGGTGACAACAGACACTGGTGAGGATGTGGAGAAAGGGGAACACTACTCCATTGTTGGTGGGATTGCAAAATGGCAAAACCACTCTGGAAATCAGTGTGTAGATTCCTCAGAAAATTGGACATTCCACTACCTAAGGACTCATCTATACCTTTCCTGGGCATATACCCAAAAGATGCTTGAATATACAACAAAGACAAATGCTCCACTATGTTCATAGCAACCTAATTTATAATAACCAGAAGCTGGAAAGAACCCAGATGTCCTTAAACAGAAGAATGGATACAGAAAATATGTTACATCTACACCATGCAGTATTATTCAGCTACCAAAAATAATGACTTCATGAAATTCATAGGCAAATGGATTGAACTTGAAAATATCATCATGAATCAGGTAACCTAATCATAGAAAAACACACATGGTATGCCCTCAATGATAAGTGCATATTAACCCAAAAGCTTTAATTACCCAAAAATCAATCCACAAACCACATGAACCCCACGAAGGACGACCAAATTGCCAATGCTTCATCCCTTCTTAAAAGGGGGAACAAAAATATTCATAGGAGGGGATATAGAGGCATTGTTTGAAGCAGAGACTGAAGCAACAGCCATTCAAAGCCTGCCCATGCGTGTGTGTGTGTGTATGTATATATCCATATCTCCATATATATATATCCATATCTCCATATATATATCCATATCTCCATATATATATATATACATATATGTATATGTATATATATATATATATATATATATATATATATCCACCAAAACTAGATAAGATTGATGAAGCTAAGAAGTACATTCTGACAGGACCTGGATATAGATATCTCCTGAGAAGCACAGCTAGAGCATGTCAAATACAGAGGCGAATGCTAGCAACAAACCATTGAACTGAGAAAGTGACCCATTTTTTGAGGAATTAGAGAAAGGTTTGAAAGAGCCGAAGGGGCTTACAACCCCATAAGAACAACAATGCCAACTAAACAGAGCTCCCAGGGACTTAAACACTACCCAAAGACTATACATGCACTGACTCATGGCTCCAGTTGCATTTGTAGCAGAGGATGGCCTTGTTGGGCACCAATGGAATGAGAAGCTCTTGGCCTGCCAAGTTTGGATCCCCATTGTAGGGGAATGACAGGGGGTGGGAAAGCCAGGTGGATGGGGAGGAGAACACCCTTTTAGAGGAAGGGGAGGGGAATGGGATAGGGGACTTATAGCCAGGAAACCTGGAAAGGGACTAACATTTGAAATGTAAATTTTAAAAAAATCCAATAAAAGAAAAAAGAAGATAGCCCCATGTTATCCTCTGGTCTCTAATATACCTACACAGTGAAATACACAAATAAAAAGGAAGAAGGAAAGAAAAAGAAAGAAGAAAGGACAAAAAAGAAAGAAAGAAAGAAAAAGAAAGAAAGAAAGAAAGAAAAAAAGAAAGAAAGAAAGAAAGAAAGAAAGAAAGAAAGAAAGAAAGAAAGAAAAAAAGGAAAAACAAAGAAACAAAGTTAATATAGTTTGAAGTTTGAGGACCATTTAAAAAGTAGAAGTGATTTATATTCAGCAACACTCTGTTCATGTTTACATGTCCTAGGGTTTATTATTACACTTGGTTGTAGGGATTTACAAATATCCATATCAGCAAGCTAGAACCCTTTCACCAAAGCAAGTTTCATCCAACATCTCCTGCTTCAATGTCTATAGTAGAGTAGATAATCATCCTGGGCTACCTTGAAGCTACAGTAACATAATTATATTTTCTTAATTTTTTTCACTAATGATGCAGATTTTAGTACTGCATATCAGCTTCACTTTTATATAATAATAGTATATTTGCATATGCTTTACATGTTGATAATCTCTTACTGTCTTTGCTATAACTAAAGGTAGCACTTCGTTATGAAAATTCAATTTTCTAAGTTTTACACCATGATAAAAAATATTCCCTGAAGCTACATTAAGCTACCTATTCATTTGAATTTTTATATTGAAGAGAACATTTGGATCTTCCATACCTATGTGTGCTTCACTTAAACATGAGCATGATTAAGAGGTTTATAGAAAGTTCTACTTTTTGCTTTGCTTTTATTCTGTATCATCATGTAGAAGTTTATTCCACGTCTATAGTTTCTGATCATGGACATTAGGAGAAACAGTAAGAAGCAACTTAAAAGAAATTGATTCCAGCTGAGAAATATTTCTTCAAAATGGCTATATTTAACTTTGTCAAAGGACAAGAAATCACTCAAAAGTTGATAAACAACACTAGGATGCCATGAAACTAGAAGGTTCAGAGTCAAAGAAACGTCTACAATATTAAAAGGCATATATGAGGAGTTACATATTCTATGAAAGCCTTACTAGGTTAATTGTAAAACTTATATTAATTTATGGAACAAAAGAACCAAGAGATATCAACCAGAAAATAGATATAAAAATTACATAGCCCAACAGTTCCAATATTTAATAATGGAATTTCTAAGGAGACGGAAACTATTTTCAAAAGGCATAAAATTAATGAACTTAAGAAGGAAGTAAAAAATTATCTAACTAAGAATATGCAATTTTATTTTAAACTAGATCATAGAGCATTTGGTCCAACGTGAAAAGAGTAACTAACATCAAGATATGGGTCTGTGAAGCTTCAAAATCCGGGACAATCATTTCAATCAAGATCTCTGTGCCAAGTTAAAATTTTAGGCAATTGTGGGCACGCATGAATAAGTCAAAGTATAAGGAGCTAAACCATGGTCAGTGATAAAGCTCGATTAACCCCATTAATAATGAATAAGATTGACAATAGCATAATAAGCACACATTGGGAATATAGAGAGAACCCACAAGATGCATAAAAAGGAGTTTAATATAAAACACTGTGTAGAACGAGTTAATTCATTGAATGTATATGAATATTCTTCCTCTGCACTCTGTGTGTATGTGTGTGTATGTATGTGTGTGTGTGTGTGTGTATGTGTGTATGTGTGTGTGTGTGTGTGTGTGAAAGTTGTTTTTAAAAAGAAAAAAATGGGGGGTTGAGGATTTAGCTCAGTGGTAGAAGCTTGCCCTAGCAACCCTGGTTTGGTCCCCAATCCGAAAAAAAAAAAAAAGAAAAAAAAAAAAAAAAAAAAGAAAAAAATGGGACTAAAAAGTGATAGCAAATAAGTGCTTGCTGTGCAAACATGAGACTTGAGTTCAAATCTTCAGCACCAATGTAAAAGACAGACAGAAATCTGGTGTTCAGAGGCAGAAGGATAACCGGTGCTGACCTAGCTCCAGGTTCGGTGAGAGACCTTGTCAAAAGAGAGTGAGGCAGAAGAGTAACAATAAAACAGCCAATATCCTTCTTTGGTCTCTGGGTATACATGCAGCATGTGTGCACACACACACACACACACACACACACACACACACAAATACAGAGAGACAGAGAGAGAGAGAGAGAGAGAGAGAGAGAGAGAGAGAGAGAGAGTTAAAATAGGAAGGAAGAAATGGACAGATAGGTGAGTGTGGAGGAAGGGAGACAGGGAAAGAAGGAACACAAGGGAGGGAGGCCTATGTCCACTCTGGAAGTAAATAATGAATAAACCAGGCTCCATTTCCAACAATTAATGACCCCAAAAGAAAATTCTACTATATTTTCTTGAAACCAAGAAGCTGTTTCATGTGTTTAATATGGAAAAATCAATTGAGCCATGTAATGGAAGTGGTAAATTTCAGACGAAAGGGATGTGCTGTGAAATCCTAACAAGACTTTGCAATCATTATTTAGGTAAAGGAACCTTCGTTTTTTACTTATGTGATCCCAAGGCCTCATTTTATTGCTCAGTTTTACGAGGAAGTTTTCTATAACAGTGGCTCAAATATACTGAAATTGTCCATCTTTCTTTGGTGACTCACACCAAAATAATTTCCTTTTCAAATGTTATTATTGCATTCCTCTTTTACGTGAGTGTTTTGCATGCATGTATATCTGTGAGCCTTGTTGTGCCAAAAGAGTAAGTTGAATCCAAGAAATAGTTACATGTGGTCATCAGATGACATGTGGATGCTAGGACTGAACCAAGTACTTTGGAAGAATAGCCAATACTACTCACAGCTGATCCACCTCCCTAGCACCTGATAAAATTTTTAAACAATCTGCTGTCAATTATGTTTCAGAAGGTTTTGCAGGCTCTCTCCTTAGAGAAGGGCCCCACATATAATTAGGGGACACCTTATTTATTCCTTGTCATTCTTTGTTGAGGGGAAGCATGAAAGGTCAAAATTGTGAAATCAGCAGTGATTATTCTATGGGAGAAGTGACGCCATAGCTACCAGTTGGCAACGGTGAGGACAGACACATTCTATGTCCTGGGACACAAGCAGCAAGCATCTAGCTGAGCTTATCAAAGGCTGCACAGACACAGAGGATGGCAGACACCTTTTCAGGTTTTACAGAACAGCACTATGCTTGAGTTCTTGACTCATGGAAGAGAGAAGTTTGAGAATAAGACTCAAATCCAGATTATTACTTTCCTTCTGCCTACAACAGGGACTGAGTCCTGATCAAACATGCACAGGCACACGGCTGGCAGCCAATATTTCTATTTATTTACATAATGGTATTTCCTCATCTTCTCCCAAGATGTTATCAACGTCTCTGTATATCCCTTCCTGGCCAGAGTCAGGAAGCTAGCAGAAGGAGCTGACACATATTAAAATATTCTAAAGAATATTTGTGGAGAGGAAATTAGTTTGCATTTTTTTGTAAGTCTCCCTGACACTGCATTCTTATTCACATGCAAGAGAGTCGTAAAACTGTTTTAATCAATGGGTCCCTTATCTTATAGTTTTAAAGGGAGAATGTGATTTAACCATAGTTAGTCATGATGATGTTCCTTCTTCCTCCAAAATTTTCTCCTTTATTGCAGTTGGGATGATTGTCAGAGATCAGTGAAGGATCCTTCATAAATTGCAAGTGTTACTTTGAGAAAGCTGACATTTGAGAATCCATGCTGTGTTTCCATGGAAACCACTTGCGCTTATAGGAACAACTCTTCCTGCCAGATTTTAATCTGAGATGCAGGAAGCACAGAATTGCACTTTCTAAATGAAGACCAGGAACAAGGTAGTAAAGGACATGTTAAGAGGAAGGCAGAGTGTGTGCTCCTGAAAGTTTACAGACACTTTCTAAAATTTCGTGCATTTTTATATACAGGGAAACATCATAGACATAACCTTTCAGCTTGATTTTGTTAGATGTCCAGGTGTATTGGAAAAGCAATTTTAAGTGAGTTACTCATTTTCATTTTTAGAGGAAATTCAAGAAAGTCATTGACAAGCAAAACCACTTTATATCTACATGAGGAATTAAGTTATTGGGATAGATCGAAATAGATTAATTCTTTTGACAGCATGGCAAGATTCTGAGAATTAAATGGAGCACTGGCTGTGTTTACACTTAGGTGCAAACTTCAGGAATTTTCGAAGTATGTTAAAGACTCAGAGTAAGTGCACAGGACTCTTCTGTAGCACATTAAATGTTGAGAAGCAATGGACGAGAAAAGGAAACCTTTGTAATAGTTTCAAAATCATTCATTCGTAAGGTTGAATAGTTAACTGCCAGCTAGGACAAAGTCATGTGCTTTTAAAACAGCTTTGAAAGTTTTGTCAGTTTATTTTAACTGTCTGGGAATGATTAAGCCTAACCAAAGGATTCCTGACTCGGTAATAAATTTTACAAAATTTTCTAATAGTTTTTATTGAAAATCTTGTAGTATAAAAGGATCGATTATGATTAAAGACAGAAACAGAGAGAAATAGGAAAGAAGAGAGAGACGGAGGAAGGGAGAGATGAAGGAAGGGAAGGTGGGAAGGAGAAGGAGAAAGGGAATGAGAGAAAGACAGAGACAGAGATAGATAGAGCCAGGGCATAGGGTCATATGCCACTGTGATTGATCACAACACTATATGATGAATTATTTTAAGCAAATCATGGCACTTAGAAATAAGCAGAATATAAAAAAGCATTGAGATTCTATTTTTAAATGTAATAAACTTTGGTGCGAAAGAAAGCTCTGGAATTCTCGTGTATGACTGACAGCTGCTTTAGCACTGACCTATACCAACTGTCTTTCTGCATCTGCTTTTCTTCTTAGGTTATTCAGGCACCACTGTGATAGCTGGTATGGTATGGGCTGGACTGGTAGGAATGCACTTAGCCAGCTGCTGCTGCTGCTGTGTTAAGTAAGATTTCCCTTGCTGTGAGTGTAGGAGATAGATAGACCCTTCTCCTGAGAAGGTTTTTAATGAAGCAGCTCTCTTTACTGGGGGTGAACAAGGCCTATATAAACCTTGAGGAGTAGGTAGGGCTTTTCAGGGTGAGTGTACATCATTGGCTTGAACTGAAACATTGATGATGCTTCATTTGCATGAGGAGGAATTCCAGGGGCTTGTTGGGCATGTCCTTATAGGGACATGTATTTGGGCCACAAGGTTATATGACTACATCAAGTGTTATGGAAGTGCAGGTCTTTTATTTTATTTTATTTAACAGCTGATGATATTTTGCGTTGTTGTTTATTCACTTTACATCTCAATATCAGCTTCCCCATCTCCTCCAAGCACCCCTTCACACAGAATCTCCCTTGCCTTCTCTTTGAGAAAAAGGAGGACTCCTTTTGGTATCAACTTCCCCATATCCACCCTAGCACATCAGGTTGCTCCAGAGCATCAGGCGTCCTCTCCTATTGAGGCTAGACAAAGCAGTCCATTTTTAGGGAATGGGATCTGCAGGCAGGCAGGCAGGCAGGCAGGCAGGCAGGCAGGCAGGCAGGCAGGCAGGCAACAGATTCAAAGAGAGCCCTGGGGGTTGAGGATTTAGCTCAGTGGTAGAGTGCTTGCTTAGCAAGCGCAAGGCCCTGGGTTCGGTCCCCAGCTCTGAAAAAAAGAAAAAAAAAAGAAAAGAAAGAAAGAAAGAGAGCCCTGGATCCTGTTGTTGTGGACCAAACTACTCATCAGCTACATATGTTCAGGGGGCCAAGCTCCAGTCAATGCTCGCTTTTTAGTTAGTGATCAGTCTCTGGGAGATCCCAAGCATCCAGGTTAGTTGAATCTGTTGGTCTTCCTGTGGAGTCCCTATCCTCTTTGGGTCCCTCAACTCTTCTCTTAACTTTTCCCTGAGCTCATCCAATGTTTGTCTGTGGGTCTCTGCATCTCTTTCCATTGACTGCTGGGTCATGCCTCTCAGAGGACAGTTATGCTAGGCTCCTGCCTCCAAGCATAACAGAGTATCATTAGTAGTATTGGGGATCGGTGCTTGGGGTGGATCTCAATTTGGGGCAGACATTGGTTGGCCAATCCCCTACTTTCTGCTCTATCCTTGCACATCTTATAGGCAGGACACATTTTGAGTCTAATAGTTTGTGGGTGGGTTGCTGTCTTTATCCTTCCACTAGGAGTCCTACCTGGCTACAGGAAGTGGCCAGTTCAGATTCCCTATCCCCAACTGCTAGGAGTCTCAGCTAGAGTTGTCTGTATAGGCTCTTGGGGCTTCCCACAATCCCAGGAACTTCCTAGAGACTTGCCCCCTGCTGATTTCCCTTCTTTAAACCTGTTATACCTGTATCTGATGAGCACCCTTCCACCACCCTCCTCCTGACAGACCAACTTTTTGGGTTCAGATTCCATCTTAGAAAACCTGACCTAAGGTTAAACTCAGGTTAACTAACAGATCGATACCTAACAACAGTTTCTAAGCTATCTCAACCAACAGGACCTGGATCTAACACCAGTTGACAGGTTACCTGCCCCCAACAAAACCTGCATCTAGCACCGGTTTCCAAGATTATTCCCTGGCAAATCTGCGTGTCCAGTTACAAGCTTGCCCCTGCCTAACAACCACCAATCAGGAGAAAAGCAGAAGTTAAGTTTATGATTTGGCTCCCAGCACCAGCCAATTATGGTTACAGCCACAGTACTTTCCCCACCCCACCCCCAATTAGATGTTCATCTTAGATGGATGAGTGTTCTGAGCATTTTCTCCTCTGAAACTAACCTGTGGCTCAGCAGTGAGTTAAGCCCAAGCACCAGCTTATGAATAAAGACCCTACTACTGTTGCATCAGTTTATCTCCTGATTGATTTTTTGGATTTCACAAATGCTTACTATACTCTCCTCTCCATCCCCTCTCCTATCCAGTTTCCTCATTCCATCCAACTCTCATATTTATTTTGTTTTCACTCTTCTAAGAAAGTTTCTACTATCTTCCCTTGGGCACTCATTATTTGGATCTTTTGAGTCAATTGACTATAAAATGGTTAACCTATATTTTATGGCTAATATCTACTTATGTGCCTTTGGGTCTGGGTTACCTCACTAAAGATGATACTTTCTAGTTTCATCCATTTTCCTGTGAAATTCATGTGTGCCTGATAGAGATTGCATTGAATTTGTGGATTGCTTTTGGTGTAACTGCAGTTTTTCTACCAGTCCATGAACACACCAGAGATCTTTCCATCTTCTCAGGTCTTCTTTGATTTCTTTCTTCAGAGAGTTGAATGAAGTTCTTGTCATATATATCTTTCATTTGTTTGGTTAGAGTTACACCAAGATATTTTATATTATTTGTGACTCTTGTGGAGGGTGAGTGTTGTTTCCCTGTTTTGTTTCTCAGCCCATTTATCATTAATATAAAGGAAGGCCATTAATATGTTTAATATACATAGAACTTTTCACCCTAAGAGAAAAGAATATGCCTTCTTCTTAGCACTGCTTAGTACCTTTGAAAGACCCCCAGAGTGGGGAGACTCTCACTCAAGCCTCAGGATGATACGATCCCCCAAGAACTCATGAGAGACCATCCTTGCTGTAATCACATGAGACTTACTGATAGGAACCAATGCACTGGGGTCGAGACTCATATCCCACGCAGGGGTAGAGGAGTTTGACTCCGAGTAGCTGGGAGAAGGGGTATTTAAAGGAAGAAGCCACAACCCAAGGGGTTAGGGATGGCATCATTGGAAAGTGTCGAGAATACCAGTGAAAAATCACAAGGAGAAGCTTCCTGTTTCTCAAGATTGTTCTTTAAGATTTTAATCTAACTTTATGGTCAGCTAGTTCCTCGGAGAGAGTTGTTGAACTGGCTGGTGTAATCATCAGTTCTATGGTCAGTCAAGTTCCTGGAACAGAGTCACTGAACTGGCTAACCTACATTTTTGGTTCTACTCTTTTTGCCAGGGGGTCTGAATTTTTCCTGGTCCTTCACCTTCTCAATAACTGACCACATAATCAGTCACAAAACAAGCCTCAACAGATGTAAGAAGTTTGAAATAATCCCATGTATCCTATCAGGTCTTTTTAATTTTTCTCAAATAATCAACTGCTAGTTTTTTGATTCTTAGTACTTATTTTATTTGTGTTTTTGTTTGTTTATTTATAATTGATTGATTTCAGGCCCTAGTTTGGATTATTTCTCCTACTCCTGGGTGTGTTTTCTTCTTCCTCCTCCTCTTCCTCTTCCTCTTCTTCCTCCTCTTGTTCTTTAGAACCTACATGTGTTCTTTTAATTTGTTAGTATGACACTTACTTTGTTAGTATAACACTTACCTTGTTTAGGACACTTATTGTGTACCATAAGTTTGGATATGCTATTCCCTAATTTTTATTGAATTAGAAAAAGTCTTTACTTTTTCATTATTTCTTTCCTCATCCAGTGATCATTGTGTAAAGCATTGTTTTTTTTTTTCCATGTGTGTAGGCTACATTTAGTTTTCTTGTTGCTGAAATCTTGATGTGACAAGATGCATGGGGTTATCTCAATATTCTTGTATCTGAGGCATGCTTTGCAACTATACTTGTGGTCAAATTTGAACTAGATTCCTTGAGTTCCTGAGAAGTTTTATTCTTTTGTATTTGGGTGAAATGTCCTATAGATATCTATTGAGTCCTTTTGAATGTGTTAGTGTCACTATTTCTTTCTCTAGTTTCTGTCTCGATGACCATTGGTGAGAGTGGGTTGCTGAAGACTCCTACTCTTAATTTGTAATTTTGGAATGTGATTTAAGCATTAATAGTGTTGTTTGTGTGAATGTGGATGCCCTTGCATTTGGGGAATAGAGTTCAAAATTGAGAAGTCATCTTTGTGGATTTTTTTCTTTGATGAATATGTAGTGTCCATTGCTTTCTCTTTTCATTACTTTTGGTTAAAAGTCTATTTTAGTAGATATTAGAATGTCTACTTCAGCTTGTTTCTTAGGTCTGTTTGCTTGGAAAACCATTTTTCCAGGCCTTTACTCTAAAATAATATCTATCTTTGTTATTTTGATATGTTTTTTATATAAAGCAGAATGTTAGATTCTGTTTATGCATCCATTCTTGTACCTTGTGTCATTTTACAGTGAAATTGAGTTCATTGTTGAGAGATATTAACAAATATTGTTTCTTCTTGTTATTTTGATGTTGGTGGTAATTGTGTGTGTGTGTGTGTGTGTGTGTGTGTGTGTGTGTGTGTGCATGTGCATGTATGTGTGTGTGTGTTTCTCTCTTTCATTAGTCTCAATTGGGAAATTATTTATTACTTGTGATTTTTGAGTGTTGTTAGCCTCATTGAGCTGGAGTTTTCCTTTTATCATCCTCTATAGGGCTGAGTTAGTGGAAATGTATTGTTTAAATTTGTTTATGTCAGAATATCTTGGTTTTTCCATCTATGGTGATTGAAAATTTGCTGTGTATAGTAGTCTGGGCAGATGTCTATGGTTTCTTAGGGTCATTAAGACCTCTGCCCATGTTCTTCTAGCTTTTAGAGTGTCAGATGAGAAACTGAGTATAATTCTGATAGGTCTGCCTTGACATGTTACTTGAACTTTTTCCCTTACAAATTTTAATATTCTTTCTTTCTTCTGTATATTTGTTGTTTGATCATTATATGGCAGGAACATTTTCTTTTCTCGTCCAATCTATTTGGTGTTCTGAATGCTTCTTGTATATTTTTAGGCATTTCTTTCTTTAGGTTAGATATATTTTCTTTTATTATTTTGTTGAAGATGTTTTCTGAGCCTTTGAACTAGGAATCTTCTCTTTGTATTCCTTTTATTCTTAACTTTGGTCTTTTCATGATGTCCTAAATTTTCTGGATGTTTCACATCATAACATGCTTAAATTTTATATTTTTAACCAATATATTTATTTCTTTTATTGTTTCTTCTATACCTGATATTTTCTATTCCATCTCCTGCATTCTGTTGATGATGCTTATACCTGTGGTTTTTGTTCTCTTTCCTATGTTTTTTGTCTCTGCAATTGACTCAGTTTTGTTTTCATTATTGCTTCAATTTTCCTATCCAGATCTTGGACAGTCCTATTCATATCCTTCACCAGTCTGACTGTATTTTCCTGTATATCTTTAAATTTATTTCTTTCCTCTTTTAATACTTTTACCTGTTTCAATGTATTTTCTTGTATTTCTTTTGATTATTTATTTATTTCCTTGTTAAAAGCCTCTATCATCTTTATAAGATTGGGTATTAGGTCCCCTTCATGTGCTTCAATTTCATTAGGGTTTCCAGAGTTTGCTGTAGCAGGTAGCTGGGATCTCGTAGTGTTACACTGCCATAAGTCTTATTGATTGTGTTCTTACACTTCCCTTTGCCCATCTGGTTGTCCTAGTAGTATTTGGATGATCTTCATGGTAGCAGAACTTCTGCAGAGGGTCAGACGTAGCTGTAACCCAGATTATGGAGGTCAGGATAGCCAAGTCTGCAGACCGTGCTTCAGTAAAACCACACCGGCAGGGGATTGGTGGGGCAGTGTTCCAAGCTAAGATTTTTCAGAGCTCCAAAAGCTTCAATAGGGAAACATAACACTCTTGATGTCCTGAAAGGCTCTGCAAGACCCAAGAACTAGATAATAAAGTTCAGGGGAATGTGTACAACCTTGGAGGTGGGGGTCTTAAGACCCATGAGGTTCTTGAAAAAAGAGAAAGCAGTTTTATTGTTTGCTGATCTCAGGATGAGATTTTTTGTTTTGTTTTGGATACATCTTGACTTCACTCTTGCTCCAGACCAATTCCCATGGTTGCACAGATCAGTGGCCTCACAAGAACCCAATTCTTTAAGTTATTTTAATTTCAAGAAAGGAGTTTTGGAATGGCCTTGAAATTACTTGGTAGCCAAGGAGAGTATTAAACTCATGATTTTTCTGCCTCAACTTCACTAGGACTTACAGGTCTGGGCCACCAGACTCAGCAAGTCCCCTATTCTCTTTTACAGGAGGAAAAGGTTATATTCTCAGATCTGCAATTATTAAAACAAGTTATCCTTACATTGTTATGTTTAAAGGTTAGGCTTAATGCATTAAAACAAATTCTTTGTTCTCTGCATATTTTAAGGGAAAAAAAACTTTTTTTGTTGACATTTGTAACTTGCATCTCTGCTCATGCTTTACCTACCATCACTGAGAACTGGTGTACATTATGATGCACACTGAGGAAATGAAGTACCTGACATAATTTTAAGCCAGGACTTGTACTCCAAAACAGATGTCAGATGCTAAAATCTTAGCCCTATAATATTATCTTTTAGCAAAATTTAAGAAGAATGAGGTAATATATGAAAACACAATGGATAAGAACCATTACTTACAGAAAGGGAGTTTTTTGGGCACACACCTAAATGTAGCCGAAAGCAGTAATCTATATAGAACGATGTTCTGAGAAGGAGTAATCACAAGGACAAAGAAAAGACAAATCTGAGGAACACTTTTGAATAGAGTAGAAAATGCATAAATGTACATGAAGCTGGGTGGATTGGTCAAGACCAAAACAAGGGCTAGATCCTCTAGGCTACCAAACTAGTTGTAAATATGATATTATTTTTAGTATAAAGGGAAGTAATTTGATGTCTTTAAAAACCTTAAAACATGGTTAAACACTTTAAAGAAAAGTTATATAGGTACTAAAATTTAGATGGATTTTAAATGTCAAAAGGATATAGTCCAACAAGCCCATATCTCCGAATAGTGCCAGTGAGACTGTGGGATTATTTTATTTTTATTCAAACTACCATAGTCCATTCTCTGACCCTCCTTAGAGTCTTATCATAATGCAAAAGTCATTGAGTCCCATTTCAAAAGTTTCCATAGACTATGGCAATCTCAAACTTGTTTAAAGGTCCAAACTTCAAAGTCTCTTCTCATATTCTTATAATGTCTTAACTATAATCCCCTGTAAAATCAAAATCAAAAGGCAAATCATATACTTCCAACATGTAATTGTAAGAGAAATACATTACAGATCCAAAAAGGAGCATAGTGATAAAACACTGGACTAAAGTAAGACCAAAAAGTAGCTGGATAAACACCGAACCCTACATCTCTATTTATGATGTTAAAACATTCTTCAGATCTGCTACTCCTTTCATCTTTGTTAGGTACAACACACTTCTTTCTCTTGGGCTGGCTGTACTTCCTGTTAGCAGCTTTCCTTGGCAGCTATGCCAAAGCTCTAGCATCCCCAGTATCCTGGGATCTCCATGGCAATCTGCCTAGCTTCAGTGACTTTTAGAGAAGAGGAAGATTCTACACCCCTTTCCTTCTACCCTTGATTCTAAAGCCAGAACCATGTGGACAAACCTGTCAAGTTTGGGCTGAAATCTGCCCCCCTCGCTCAATTGCATTGTCATCAGCTTTCTGTTTCCAAGAGTTTCCTTCACTGTCTAAGCTTAGCTATCCTGAACCTGGATCTGTAAACCAGACTGTCCACAAACTCAGAGATCTCCTTTGTCTGCTTCAGGTACTTTGGGATTAAAGGTGTGCTTCACTACGCCTGTCTGTAAACTGTTCTTAATTCCCTTTTACAATTTTGAATCATAGCTGGGAGGAATCTTGCCCCATTCCCTTTATTTCATTTAATAACAGGATTCTCTTTATTTGGTTTATCTCCTTGATCACAGTTCTAAGAGCCATTTCACTTCCTGGTATCCTTTTTCTTTTCAAATTGTGTGTGTGTGTGTGTGTGTGTGTGTGTGTGTGTGTGTGTGTGTCTGTGTGTGTGAGCACACGTGCGATCTACATTATAATGTTTTCATATGACATTTTAAAAGATATTTAGTATTATTTCTCCTCATATATCATCGTAACACCTAATTCCTCACCTTATTGCTGAAGATACCTCATACTTGAGTTACAGAACATGAAGATATCAACCTGGTACTCACTTACAATCTTCATTCCTGTTGAGTAACTTTCATGGTGCTGGAAAGTGATATTCCCAATACATGAGAATAAAAGTAATCATCAGTTTTACCCAGCTGTGAACCCTGTGAGGTTCACTAATAGCTGCCCTGACAAGACAGTTCTATCAGAGTTATACTGGTACAGATTTAATGGGAGTAACCAATAACATTCTGATTGGACTTAATGTCTTTTCCAGAAAATGAAACTCATACCTGCTACGGTCATAGGGGTCTATAACTTTTGGCAAAGCATATCATAGGCTAGGGACAACTTATACTCATAATCTGCTAAATGTATATAGTACAGCTTGCACAAGTACACACTCAAGCCATCTCAAACCCCAACATGGAGTGGGAAGGTGTACATGAAGTCCCACCCCTATCAGAGAAGCTAGTGGCAAAAGATAGCTTCTGAGAGAGAAAAGGAGTCCATTTTCTTTAAGAATGAAGTGGTCATTGGGTTAACCAAGCTCCAGTGAAGGCCACATAGAAAATGCAAATAAAATCAGATGAGACTAATAAGAAAATAAAAAGAAGATAAAATGTTGGATAAGGAAGAGCAAATACATGTCGGAGAAAGAGCTTAGCATGATCAAAATTGCATGAAATTCACAAGAAACATGTAAAAGTGTGTGTGTGTGTGTGTGTGTGTGTTTGTGTGTGTGTGTGTGTTTATTTAAAAAATAATAGGTCCCCTAAGATCCTTGCTGTATAGGAGAGTAGTTGAATGTATCTTGTAGGATCGAGAATCAGTGACAGATTTTCTTTTGAGTTTATGATGGCAAAGGTACACATGCTTAGTTTTTGAAACAGATAGATAATTTAAAAAAGCAAAAATGCAAGTTTAGAATATGTATTAATGGAACACTGTAATAATTCACTTTTAGTGACCTCTCTTCTTTCAGTGAATTCAAGAAATTATAGCATTTTGAGGATTGAGAAATGCATAATAAGTTTTATATTATCAATAACCATATTATCACAAATTCTATGTACTAAAACAATGCATATCAGTTCCAAATTCTATAGATGAGTTGTCCATGCTGGACTTATGTTCTAGAATTCTAAAATCAAGAAGCCAGAAAAAATATACTCTCAAGACTTAGCTCAACAAGCATTAATTTACCAACGCATGTGGTGTGGCAAGATGCTGGTCTTTGGATGGAGATACACTAAAGGCCATACCCTCTGTTGTGTGTTTCAGAGACTCTTTTCCTCCTATTGGATTCAGTGTTAAACTTTAATATGATAGCTTACAACATTTTACTTTGTCATGTTCGATTGTTATCTCTTAAAAGCTGTTTTTTCTTTAATTTTATTTTTCTTGGATATTTTATGTATTTATATTTCACATGTTATCCCCTTTTCCCACTCTCCCACACCCCCTCCCCCTCCCCCTGCTTCTATGAGGATGCTCCCACTCCCATCCATCCACTCCCACCTCAATACCCTGGCATTTCCCTACATTGGAGAAACGAGCCTGCACAGGACCAAGGGCTTTTTCTCCTATTGATGCTGGACAATGCCATACTCTGCTACATATGTAGCTGGAGCCATGAGTCCCTCCATGTGTACTCATTGGTTTGTGGTTTAGTCCCTGGGAGCTCTGGTGGGGTCTGGTTGGTTGATATTGTTGTTCATCCTATGGGGTTGCAAATCCCTTCAGCTCCTTCAGTCTTTTCTCTAACTCCTCCATTGGGGTCCCCTTGTTTAGTCCAATGATTAGCTGCAAGCATCCTCATTTTTATCAGTAAGGTTCTGACAAAGTGTCTCAGGAGACACTCATATATTTTCCTGTCAGCACATACTTCTGGGCATCAGCAATAGTACCTGGGTTTGGTGGCTGCATATGGAATGGATCCCCAGATTGGGTAGTTTCTGGATGACCTTTTCTTTATTATGTTAGGATGAGGTGTTTGATTTTCATTGGGAATGAGCCCAATTAGATGAGCCAAAGGGGGCTTTTGATTGCTAGCTTGATTACTTTTGATAGGTAGACCTTGATAGTCAGCCTAATGAGGAAGAAGTGGCCAAATAAGAGCTTAGACTTTGGTGGCCAGCTTTAGGAATGTAATCTTACCTATTTGAGGAAGGCAGAAGAAATGGGAGGAAAGGGCGACCATGCCAGAGCCATACAAGCTTGTTTGCTAACTTCTTTGGTTGCATTTTTTGTATTTCGAAACCACAAGAAAAATACTTGATTCCCATAGGAATTTGTACATGCTTGTGAACATACAGCCATGACTGCGGTATTCTGGAATTAGAAGCCTGCAGAGTACAGAGTGCTGGTAAATTAGATATTTCCCTCTCTTCTAAACTATGGCATACTTCTGTTTTATCCTTTGATCTTCAGAATATCCTTCATTTTAATGAGACTCGAGTGAGAATGCTTGAGGCCTCAATTACATCCATTTGTAATAAGCCTCAGTCTGTGATAAAAATTTGCATACTAGTGTAATAAGATCTTAGAATGCAATGGCAAGCAGTTCACAAATTACAAATCAAGAGGATGAGCTTCCCTGGAAAAGCATAATGGATAAAGGTGACAAGCCAGGAATTCTTGGGGGGTTGATTTGACCTGGATCTCAACTCCTTTCTCTGTTACAACTCCACCGGAAGCAATATTACAACCTATTCCATATGTATGTAGACTTGAAACATTATCTGGCAATGAGATTTCCTAAACTGAGCCAGGATCCTTTGACTGTCCATATGTTCTCCCAGAGACTTCAAAGAGTGGTTCCCCTGTGTTTCTTACTGCTTTAGAGTATTGACCTCTCTCTCAAACATCTTCCTTATCTATTTCTATAATTATAACTATATTCAGTTTTATTAATCATAACTTTTTGAGTTCCAGGGCCCAAAACCAACTCCTATCAGCTTCATCCAAAGAAATTTTTGTAGTTAAATAGAAGTTCTCAAAGACAAATATATTCTGGGCAGAATTTGAGAGTTCAAAATATGCTATCAAATTTTTAATTCTTTCCATCATGTTTTTGTCTCCTGTAGTTTGGTTTCTATGTGAGTCAAAAGTGACTGGGAAATGTTTCAAGTGAGGCTTGATTTTCAGGCTGAACTATGACTTCATTCCTAGAGCAAAGGTAGTGAGGGCAATTTGTCAGACTAATTTTTGTACACCAAACCCAAGACACAAACTTAACAAACCTAACCATCTCATGGAATTCAGAAATATGGATCCTTTAAAATTAAGAGGGGTGTGTGTGTGTGGGGTGTGTGTGTGTGTGTGTGTGTGTGTGTGTGTGTGTGTGTATGTGTGCTAGGAAACACTTGGTAAACAACAGGACTAGATAACTTCAAAAGAAAATTTTGTACTTTAAACTTAAAACACTTTGGGAATAAATGCATTGTGTTCATTTTATTTGTTAAATGAAAGTAAAGGCACCAAGTTGTTTTGGAAGTGACTGAAAGGAGTTTGGAGCTATTCATTGTTTGGCTGGAAATGTTGTTAAATAGTCAGGGCTTAATGAGCTATTGTAGGGGCTTAAATGATAATACCAGGAATAACAGAGATGAAGACCTGATTGTAATGGGAATGCTGGTTCTTCTTTTTTCCAGGGAGTGGTTTTGAGAGTTCTGTAAAGAGTGTATTGGAATCATTGACTATTTTGAATAATCTGCCACAGCTTGGTAATGTGTAAGAATGTTCCATATCGTACAAAATATGAAGATGTGGAGGTACCATGAAAACAACCTCGTGTTTGGCAACATGGGAGAGTGGCATAGAGTGCATTGGTGAAGGCATAACCTCAGTTGTAGTAGAAGCAGCCACATATTGAAGGAGTAAAGAAGAGAAATTGAGGCCTGGCATTGCTTGGCAGGGTTGAGGTCCCTGGAGAAACCCTAGGAGAGGCCACTGGTGAAGCTTCGACCCAGTTGCAGTAGCGACCTCGGCAACTTGGAGATGTCAGTCCCATAGGATGACTATCAAATATAGACATGGAAAGGAGTTGGCCTGAACCTATGGAATAAGGTATGTTTCCTGTGAATGGCAGAGCCAGAGAAGTGAGATCCCAAGCCCTTTCCTGGACGAATCCCAGACACCAGACTCTCAGTTAGTTATACTTGTAGATGTCGGGTTTTCTTTCATTTGATATGACTGGGCCCTAGTTATTCCCTCTTGGAATAAGAGACTATCTAATTTATATGATTTTACAGGAGCTTTTCACAGTTGAAAGACTTTGAGTTTCAAACAAGACTTGGTGTTTTAGAGAGATTTTGCCATTTTAGAGAGAATTTGGATATTTCAAAGACTGGATAATTTAGAGAGGCTTTTGACCTTCAAAGAGATTTTAAATATTTTCAACAGATCCAATTCTAAATGTATTTGAGTTTTTTTTTTAATCTGTAGGACTAATATGTTAGGATATTTTATATTGTGATATAAATATAAACATCACATTCAGGAACTAAGAAAGAAATGGTTATAATTTTATAGTGATATGTTTATGTGTCAAGTTCACAAGCCATCATTTGTGTTTATTAGTTTCATGTCAATGTGGCACAAGCTACAGTCACTTGAGAAGAGAGAACTTCATCTGAGAAAATACCCCTACAAGATGTCCACTACACAAGCCTTTAAGCCATTTTCTTAATTAATGTTTGACGTTTGTGGGAACAGCCCACTAGGGGTGGCGATACCTTTGGAAAGGTAGTACTAGATAGTATAAGAAAACAGGTTTAATAACTCATGCAGTGCAAAGCCAGAAGCAGCAATCCTGTTTTTCACAGCCTCCAGATTCCTATCTTGAGCTCCTGCTCTGACTTCCTTGGATAATGGAAACCTAGAGTAAGCTAATGTAAACCCATCTTTCCCCATAATGCTTTTGTCAATGATGTTTTATCAAAGCAATAGAAATACTGAGGCAAATTCAGTGACCAAAAAGAGGAAATTGAAAAAAAAATGGCTTGGAAAAGTAAAGATTTGCCAAGATAAATTAATTGAGCCTAATAAGCCAACATCAATTATTAAGATTTTATTCAAATACCAATGTTTTCCCTTTATAGCCTTTTTGTTGTTTACGGTCGATACTCAGAAACCATATTATATTTGTTCACCCTGAGTCCTAAGTCAGGAGAAAAACTATGGCTTAAAGTTAGTCTACGACAATTTCTCAGTAACTTCCTTATGTGATCTGGACATTTTGGAGCACTTTTTACCTGATAGTTTCTGGAAAATTTCCCAGTTTAAATTTTATTTTATTTTTAGTGTAATCACACTTAAGTTTTTACTTAATCTTGTTTTGTGTTTGGGGAAGGGTTATTATAGCAAGAAATCTTAAAAGAAATGAAAGGAAGACACACAGAAACAAAGAAAGAAACAAAGACAGAAAAACTTGGATAGGCTTTCTGAAGTTGGGAAAAGACAAACCTTGTGCGCTGATAAGAACTAGTTAGTTATTAGAGAACGGGTATACTAATGATCTGAGAGAGGGCAATATGCTTTTGAGGAGACAAGAAGAAATAGAATTATAACAGAGGGGAGATCTTGCTTTTGGATGAATATAGAATGTTCATTCACAGAGAAAGAAGGCTGGCAGAATACATGAATACCAAGCATGGAAGAATTCATAAGAAGAGATTTGAGTGTCATTTGTGTGTTTTTGTTTATGAGTGAGAAATTATTTCAGTTTAAGAAGCTTTAAACAACCTATCTTTATCTTTTCTGAGTTTCCATGTATTTTAGTGTTCCAGGTCTGGGCTAACTGAATCTTCTGCTGAGAGTCTTACACCCAAGTACTTCTGATGTCAACAAGTACTAAGGAATTCTCAGAAGAGTATGTATTGTATATGAATTCTTCCCCAAAATTGATATATTGAAGGCATTAATTCCCAAATGCAGCAATGTTCGAGGGTAAAGATTTTGGGAGAAGTTTGAATTGTATAGGAAGGGGTCTGAATTCATTAACAAATTTATCCATAAATGCATTTATAACTCAGTGAAACTTTTAAAACGTCGTGGATGTTAGTAGGTCAAGCTTTGTTGGAGGGAGTAGTCAATGAGGGAATGTACTAGAACGGTGTATTTTGTTCCAAGCCCCTTTCTTCCTGGCTGTAATATGAACAGTTCTATTATACCATATCAGTCATGTTGTTCCATCTTGCAAGCAGTGGAGCCAGTAGCTCTAAAAAGATAAACCAAATTTAAAAATTCTTTTGCACTTTCCCAATTGTTTTTTCAGCTAATAGTGACTAAAGTACTTCTCTTCCAAGCCTATATGTATACTGATGGAATCCTTAAAACTGTAGTAGTGTGGTAACTTGGTCCTTCAAAGCCAGAAAGAGAATTATTTTCAATCTTTAACCCCGACAATGCTTTTAGATATTCCACCTCCTGAGATTATTCATCTTTTGTTTAAACTTGTCAATGAAAATAATAAAAACTCAGTTCAACTGTACTTTTTGTTAAAAAATAGATATATATCTTGCCCAGCATGTGATAGGACTGCACAAAGGCTTGGTTTGTAACTTGCAATCTCTAGTTACTTCACTGCTCTCAGTTAAGGGGGCAGTAAGATCACTAGTTGAATGGGAACATGGAGGACAAGGTAGTTCAGGTGTCAGAAAGCAGGTCAAGATATCTAATAAAGCGTACACATTTGACATTACATGAGCTCTTAATATTGTGTGGTATTCGGAGTGGTATTTACACATCAGTTATTGTCTTAGTTATGGTTTCATTGCTGTGAAGAGACACTATGACCAAGGCAACTTTTATAAAGTACAATATTTGATTGGGGCTGGCTTACAGTTTTAGACGTTCAGTCCATTATCATAATACAGGAAGCATGGCAGCATCCAGGCACATACGGTGCTAGAGAAGGAACTAAGATCTACATCTTGATCTGTAAGCAGGCAAGAGACTGTCTTCCACAAGATGTGGAGCTGGAGCCCTAGGATTCCCCAAAGCCCACGTCCACAGTGATGCACTTGCTCCAATACAGCCATACCTCCTCATAGTAGCACTTCCCTTCCCATGGGCCAAGCATATTCAAACCACCACAGTTATCAACAACAAGAAAAGATTTTTTCCTACTATTAAAAATGTTAGTTTTAAAAGATAATAATTAATAGAGATGTGAAGCTAATATTTCAAACAAGGTTGACTGAAGTGTGTATTCACTTCTCAATCTTTCTAGTTGGCTAAGGAGTTATAAGTATTGCCAACTCTTATAAAAGAACCAGGCCTCATTCCTAGCACCTACAGGGCACCTAACAACTTTACATAACTTCAGCTCTAAAGGATCTGTCCCTTTTTTCATATCTCCTAATTCACACATGGCATGCAGATATAAATGCAGGAAAAACATCTACACAAAGAATTCTAGGTTTGCTAAAGTTTGTAAAAGTTTGAGTAGAGTGGGCACAGGTATAAGGTACATAATTCACAGTGAATGCCTGAATAAAGGTATCTTAAATGGGGCACTTTCAGAATTTATACCATTGTTATCTTAAATTAACACAATTGGCTTATTGTTAAGTATGCAATGGCATTTGTGATTTTTATGCTTGTTGGTTTCATTTACTGTACTTTGGTTTTTTGGTATTGACTTTGTATAAAAGGCTCATTAAACTCATGAAATAGAACTACTTGTTTTTTAAAATTTTAGTCAACAGATACAAAAAGAAAAATGTCTGTGCAGTTTAGAAGTTGTCTATTCCTCTCTTGCTCCTGCTCCTGATTCCTCTTCCTCTCTCTTGCCCCACTGTTCCTTCTCTCCCCATTCCCCTCCCCACTTAGCTTCATGTGCTCATGGCCAGCTACTCCTCTTCTCTTCTCTTCTCTTCTCTTCTCTTCTCTTCTCTTCTCTTCTCTTCTCTTCTCTTCTCCTCTCTTCTCTCTCTCTCTGTCTCTCTGTCTCTCTCTGACTCTCTGTCTCTCTCTGTCTCTCTCTGTCTCTCTCTGTCTCTCTCTGTCTCTCTGTCTCTCTCTCTCCCTCTCCCTCTCTCTCTGTGTCTGTCTTTTTCTCTCTCTCTGCCCTCATACTACCCTCTCAAATCCCCTCCCCATGTCCTGAATAAACTCTATTCTATACTAAAAAGAAGTTGGCTAGAATATTAAATCATGAAATACATAGTGAATACACTTGTAATTGGTTAAAAAAAAGTAGATAGCAGTAAAAATACCCATAAAGAATCCTCTTTATGACACAATTTTATATGTAAAATGTCTTATGACATTTTCTTCAATTCCACACACTTTTAACCTATAATCTGCTCTGTGCATGGAGAATACCAGGATTTCAAGAGGCATTCATTCAAAATTAATGCTAGGTCTTTATGGTTTTAGAAACGTATAGGTTCTTGCGATGATGTAGGTAAAGCCATTGACTTTAGGTGTAATGACCCAACTTTGATCATTGGAATATATATCATAGAAAAGAGAGAACTAACTTTTGAAAGATGCCCTATGACTTCTACAAAAGCACAGGACCTTTGTGCCTACACACACACACACACACACACACACACACACACACACACACACATTTAGCCTCCACTAACACATAAAGTATGGTCCAAAAGTAATGATTTTCAGTTAGAGTGTTTGTATTTCAGATAGCTATGCGCATAGATAATGCGTATTTCACTGCAAAGCACTGCTTTAAAATAGTGTTTAATTTGATTGTCTTTGAGGGACTTGGATGAGGGTAGCTGTAGAAAAACAGAGCTCTCTACATTAATCCTGTTGTAGAAGAATATAATTTGTTCAAATATTGTCTTTCTGAGCCATGATACCTTGGTAAGTTACTGTGTATGGATTCCTTGCCTGCAGAATAAACAAAAAGCCTCCCTAATAAAATAAATGTGTATGACAAAAAAAAAAAAAAACACAGTTTGCTATATATTATTTGTACCTGCTAAAATTCTTATTTAGTTTCTTCCTTTGGCTTATGCCTTACTGTTTATCTCTTTGGAACAGAAATTAACAAAGTGAAGAACAGTGGGAAGGATGCCGTGACATGAGATCTTCCTAATGGTATGACTTGAACATGTTGGTAATTCATGCAGAATTGGATACTATTGCTAAAGAGGAAGGAGACTGTGTACAACCATATATAGCATGCATCCTGAAGCTATTTGCCTTACTCTGTAGGGACTTGGTAGTCATTGAGGATCTTGAAGCATAGGGATGATATAGATCCTGAGTTAGAGATGTTTCAATTAGGCAGTCATATAGGTAACATGAACAAATTGAGATATTATAATGGTGCAAAATATATGGCTTCCTAGATTTCATCACAGATATTATGGATGAAGAGTATAATAAATACTTAAGAGGCATATTCAATACTAAATAGAATTTAGGCAGTAGCTGCTGAGAGGGGGAGAATTACTTTTCTTCACTGGCAAGCGACACAGCAGGTTATCCAACCTCAAGAGTCTTCTCTGAACACATGAAAAACTGTTAACAAGACTCAGTAGGCTTCTAACTCCTGAATGGGGCAGTTGTTGGTGCATGTGTACAGCATGTACAAAAACTTTCGGGATTCAAGTATTTCTTCTGGTGTTTATAAAGTTTATTCAGAATTGGAATATTGTTCCCCATTGCAAATTAAACAAAAGGTATAATGTAAAATATTTTGCATTGTTATAAATTTTTCAATATGATATTCTTTATTTTATTTCAGGTTTTAAATATTTTCTTTAGAAATTCTATTTACTTTCCTTCTAATCTTTATTCTTCTTTCAATCATTCACAGACATTTCTTTTCCATTTAACCCTTTTACCATATTTCTTTCTTCCAATAACCTGTCTTTATATTTTAAGTATTTTTACAAATAATTTTTTTCCTAAATTTGCTTTACAGGTTGAAACAAGTAAAACACAAGCAGTATGTCACATCCGTTTCATAAAACAAACACTTGGTTTTTTGAAAGTTTCACAAGATTGGATAATGATTAGCCAAATTAATAAGGGTACAGAGGACTCAAATTAATAAAAGTGGAGATATCAAAGGAAACATTACAACAGACACTGAGGAAAGTCAGAGAACCATAAAAGCATGTTTTAAATATGTATATTTTACAAAAACGCAAAATCCAGAAGAATTGGATTCATTTCTACAAGTATATGCAAAAAATCTATGTTAATAGGGCTCTCAAATGCTTTGACCCTCCTCTTAGCTCACCACCCAAAGGTAGGGGAGAAAAGACGATAAATAGGACAGATGTGGACCTATTTAGAAAAATTTCTTTGAGGCAACTCCCACCTGTCTACCAACAGTCCAGTTCAAAAGTGTTACCAAACAGGAATCAGCAATGGAGGCTCCACCAGAAACCTCCAGTGCTCTTCTGCATCTTCATGAACAAGGAGGAGTGACCTGGACCAGTCGAGGCACCAGTTCTTGGCCATGCCTGTCTCAATCAAGTGAAGATGAGTGAAAACTTGAGACCAGTGAAGAGCTGCACAGCTAACTATGCAAGCTCCCTACCATTGTTCATGGAGTCCCACTTATACTCTCTCCAAATATCATGTGTCTTCCCATGGGTCTTTTCTCAGCAAAACATCACATGAGTTGACTTCAGCAAAACACCCCAAGTATCAGAACCTTCCACTTCTGGTATATATAATCGGCCAAAGTTAATTCAAAATTACATAACCCATTTAAACAAACTCGATGTTTAATGAGATAGAACTAGTAATTAAAAATATTGCATCTAAAAGAAGTCCACAGATAGGGGAAAGCAAAGCTGAATTCTATCAAGCTATCAAAGAACAGTAATCCTCAAAATAGTCTCAAAAAAAAAAAGGAAAAAATAACTTTTTTAAAATTCAGCTAGTGTTATCATGGTACATAAACCAGATAGACTTAAAACAAAAAGGAATTATCAGTCAATATTTACAAAAAAGACACAAAAACTCCTTAACAAACACTTGCAAAATGGAATTCAAGAATATCTTTAAACTACAGAGAAGTTGAGCTGGTGAGTGTACTTAACCTTCATCTCTACATTTTAGCCTCTTTGGCCCAAGAAGGTATTCAGCAGGTTATTGAAAAGGAAATGCAGCCACAAAACCCTGGAGCTACAATATGCCCTGCCTTCAAAATGTGTTACAGTGAAGATGATATAGAACTTGTGGGATTAGCCAACCAATATTTGGATCATCACAAGGCCCATGCCAAAAGAGAGAGCCCATGTCCAACACTGTTTAGATGACTAGAAACTAAACAGTGTAGTCATCTAGGGTAGAACCAAACATGACCTGTAAAAAACAAAAATAAAACAAAACAAAAACAACAAACAAAAATCAAAAAGCAACAAGCAAATAAAATGATACCTGATGATATTCTGGTACATTAATAGACTGGGGCCATGTCTAGTCATCATCAAAGAGGCTTCCTCTGGCAGCATATGGGAGTGGGTACAGAAAATACCATAGGAATGAGAGGAGATGGAGAACACCAGGAGAACATGGCCCACTAAATAGACTAAGCAGAGTTCACATGGTCTCACAGAGACTGAAGTGACAAGCATGGGGCCTGCATTAGTCTAAACCAGGTTCTCTGCATATGACTGTTGGTGTTTTCAACACTGTTTTCAACTGTTGGTGTTGCACTTTAAACTATTTCCTTTTTTTGAGTTGCCATGTCCAGCTTTGATAGGATGGCTTTTGACTTGTCTTATTGTATGTTGCTTTGTCCAGTTGTACTGTTATCTGTTGAACGACTGAACTTTTCTGAAGAGGAAATAGAGAGGGAGTAGATCTGGGAAAGGTTGTTGGTGAGGGAAGAGTGATGAGGAATAGACGAAGGGCAAACAGTGGTTGGATTGTATCATATGAGAGACTAACCTATTTTCAGTGGACTTTTTTTTTTAATTAAATATCAAACATATTACTGACCATGATGATGCCATCTTGAATCCAGTGATGCAGGGACAAGTTAATGTGAATAAGTCAATAAATATCATATTCTATATAAATGGACCAGTGGGTAGAAACTACAGGATCAGCTTACTAGATGCCAAAAAGATCTTTGAGAAATCCAACACCATAGGGTGTTGGTAGCTCACCTTTAATCCAAACTCTCTGGAGGCAGAAACAGGTACAACCTTTTCCACTTTGCAAACACCTATGGTTCATCCACATTGTTATGCATCTTACTGGCTTGATACTCATTTATTAAGGTCAAATACAACCAAGTGTGGCACTGAACTTTTTACATAATTGCACTATTAATTTAAGTTTTTTTAAAAAGTATATCAGGTAAGCACTGAAAAAAGTTATAATAAATTCAGAGCCCTTCCTGAGTTCTGGACTTGTTTTCAATTGTTATGGCTAAATTGCAAATTATTACTTTAAATTTAATTTGGCTATTGGTGATCTATTATCTATAGATGATAAATTTTTTTCTTTAAAATTTTTTTTATTTTATAGACAAGGACTGCACAGTAACCCTAAGCTTGCACTAATGTTACACACCTTCATGGTAACCAACAGCTCTCTAAGGGAATTGAAGATTTGCTCAAAGGGTGTTGGTGGGGGGGACAATGCCTGCTACTGTAAACCTAGCCAAATGATCAGTGCTGGTGAAGTCATTGTCACTGAAGAATCTACAATTACAAACTTAATATCTTTGCTTGGTCTTCACTTAATTCACTTCAAAAGGAGCAGGCACACACATATGTTCCAGAATATATAATGTAAATTGAATTGTATATGTTATTATCTGCTCTTGGCAATCCTTGCTTTGAACTCAGTTTATTCCAAAGAATTTTCTAAAGGGTATTTACCTGTTTAGTGAATTTTTAACTAATTCCATGTAATCTGTAGAACTTGACATTTGTTATAGATTTTTAAATAAAATGTAGACTCTACACTAGAAATATGCCACATTTTGATTTCAGTAAATTTTAGACTCATGATTTGCTTTTGATTCCTTTACTTTTATATCACAAGATAAATAGTGACTATGTAACAACAGAATTCTCAGTTGTACTGAAAAATGTCACTCTTCATTATTGCAATATAAAGCAGTAATGCTTATCTCACGATTTGACTAAAGCTGATTCTTTATAAATTACTAAGTGAAAGTACTGCCCTGCACTCTTAAGAACAAAAATAGATTAAGCCCAAGAATAGCATCTAGCTTTTAAATACAAAGAAAGTGGTTTTAAACTTAATTTGAAATACATTTCTCTTTCAAAGGAATGTTCTGAAACATAAAGACCTTTCATCTATACTTAAGCAATTTTTTATTCTGAACTGATATTTATAGTTATACATTTTTACTAGATTTAAGCAAAATGTTGCTTTTTGGTATAATGATATTCAAGCACTTGACTGTTAGTTAAAATACCCCAACACCTCTGTATTTATTAAATCTAGAAGGGGAGTCCTATCTAGCACCACAAGTGAGAAAAACAAAAACATGTACAAATGGGGAATCACACTGCCAGATAGATACATGAGATGATCTTATGTAGAGAGACGACTCCTTTCCTCCCAACTCTACTCAGAACTGCTAGAAGGCATAAATTTAGTAAAACTGCAGCACATGACATTTACATACAAACCCAGCACAATTTCTAATGGCAGTAATGAATTACCTGAAGAGAAATTAAGAAAGTAAGCCAGTTTACTAGAGCTGTGATATTTTGACTGTGTCTGCAGCTGTTACTGAGCTGGGAAGTCATCCTTCTTAAACTGAGTAAACATCACGAGTTTAGAAGGCCCAAGGCTATGAGTGCGGCTACTCAGTTACTCTCTTGAGGCTTCTTACTTCATTATTTTACATGAATTTTCATCAGTGGTTGTATATAATCATACTGAAGCAAAATTATCAGAAAAACCATCTCCAGATTTAAAGAAAAATTGGCATTTATGTGAATATGAAACAAAGTTAAAGATGTTTACCTTATTGTACTCCATCTAGTGCTGACTACTACCTTTCCTATATTAGTAAGAAATTAAATAAAATTGATCACAACAATGAATAGATTTATAGTTATAAACATTTACTTTCATTTATGCTTTTATTAGATAAAAATTAACATCATATAATAAAATAAACCATTTCCCAATTTACACACATAAATAAGCAAGTTAATATACAACTCAAGTAAACATTAAAAGGGTCAGTGTTTACAATTATGTATTAAAAGAAGAAATAAGGATATTGTTCTATTCTACATTCTAAACAATTAGATGGATTAATCCAAAAAATCAAAAACCCTTATAAAAATCTGATTCTAATTCATGCATTACACATATTATATATCTTTAAGTTTACTGGATTCTAACATTTCAGATTTACAAAAGAATGGGATCATTTGATGAGATTTACTTGTGATCATTGTAATTCTAGCTGTGTTTCCAGTCAGACAGCAGAGGTAAAGGAAAGAGGCTCTGAAGGCATCCTCTAACAGTCACCAGCAATGTTGGGAATATAGCACTCCATGGTATTTGTGTGGAACTGGCTTTAGGATGCACAGGTAAAAACGGCTGACTATGCTTAGGTTCCTTTAAAAAATGGAACTGGATTGGAATATACCACACAATGATCTTCAGGTATACTTTAAACTCTCTCAGCTTATTTATAATACCTAGAAAAATATAAATGGTAGTTATACTATCTGGCTTATGGGATGGAAACACACTAAACATGTTTGTTATATACAAATGGACTTTTGTTCCCAAGTATTTTGATCCTTAGTTGGCTGAATATTTGGTTGTGGAAACCACAGAGGTGACTATGGTTATTTATATAATTATCAACTAGTAATTCTTATGAAAAGATAGTTCAGTGATTTGTTAGACAGACATTCTTTAAAGATAGTATCTGTCTAATTTTAACTTCTGACTACTGATGGGGTGGAGAAGTACTGGGAACAGCTAGGGTGAGCTGTCTGCTGTGAAAGTTCTTACTAACAGTTGCTTGATCTTATTTTCGCAGACTGTTTCTTAATATCAGAATTGTTTCATAACATCCACTTTTTGTCATGGTGGACTCAAATATAAAATGCAATATAAGGAATGAAGAAAACAACATATACTATAAAACTATGTATTGATAATTAGCTTTAATGTAGTAGCAAAGCAAAGAGAAAAATCTATAGGTTATATTTCTCCTTATTCCAATGGAGATGTGTAATATCAAAATATTACACTTAATCATTCTTACAATTTATCTGGAAAAATCAGACTATTATTCTCATATTTTTTATGTCCTAAGAATTTTCTTATAAATAGAAAATTTTAATTTAATAAGGTTAGTGTAACTCCTGAAAAACACTTTAGTCTACAAGCATTATTTTAAAAATAATTTTAAAAAAGCTCTGTGTGGGTATCTGCAAACATTCAAGAGTAAGAGGGAGACTGAATATGACATGAGGTGGGTTTGAATGTCCAAGTGACCTTGCCTGTTGACCTTTGCTTCCCACCATGTTTGAGACAGGATCTCTTGTTTGCTGCTACCTACAGAAGGCTAACTGGCTCCTACACTCCTGGGCTCTGTCTTGTCTACACTGCAGGAGCTGTGGAATAAAACATGTATGCTACTGAGCTCATGTTTATGTGAGTTCTAGGTGTTCAGACTCAGGCCCTCATACTTGCACAACAAGAACTTTTCTCACATATCACTCACCCTTACCATAAAGCTGTGTCCTCTCTGCTGTGTATTTTAAGATAAATTCCAGAACTTACTTGTTTCTCAATGTCTATAGGCTATGAAGACAGGCATGCATTATTTGTTAGTGTTACTTAAATGATTCTCGCTGTAGAACTAAGAAATAACAGTTGTGTAAAATTATGTAGACTAGCTGGGCTGTTTTTTTTCTATTTTAATTATAAATATTGAATTCAGTCAATTTTTATTTCCACTTTTAGCATAGAACTTATCAATTTGTAACCACTTGACAGCTATGGATCACTAACATTTTCTTTTTAAACCAATAGCCACTATATAAGTGTAAGACATTAAAGTGAGGACATTACTGAAATACATGATGTTACTTTAAAAGTATCTCTATTTTTGAAGTGATATGCAAATTTTCTGTATTACAGTAAAATTAAAATATTAAAAGGAAAACACTTTTGAGTATTAACATTATCCTTTCAAAGTCCGTTCAGTAGTCTCTGGTGAACATTAAATTTTAACCACTCTTAAACAATTATTTTTCTCATAGATTAGAAACAGTCATGAACATTTAACAAACTACCTATTGTTTCTAGTTTTTAGTTCAGCAGGACAATCCAGGGGCATTCAACATGCAAAAGCACTTAGCACCACAGGCACCCGAGTCTTCGAACACTGACACTAATGGATGCCTGCACAGGCATTCTTCAACAGACCATGGCTAACAGAAACAGAAAAATGCGATAAAATGACTTTTTACTTAAACAGGTCTGTGTTCACAACAAACTTGAAAAGTGAGCTGGATCACCAGGGGAAGCCAACCAGACTCTGAATATTAACAAACTTCACCAAAGAGTCCAGAAATGAAGCACATTCACTTACTGTCCTTTAGGTCTGAACTTCTGTTGCCAGATGTACCTAACATGTACATACTCCTATGTCTTTGGACCCAGAATACAAGTATGACTTACCTGAACATTCGCTGTTAGCTGCTTTTTGTAATGTAATACAATCATTTTCTTAATGTGAAACAAAAACAAGGCAACTCCATTAAGATTTTAATTATAGTCAGAAATTCAGAAAACTACACCATCAGGAATGTTACTGACAGAACTTATCTTGTTAGATGTTTCTGTAAGGTACTGTCCATTGTAGAAAAACGAATCTTTTAAAAAGTAAAAATGAAATAACTGATAAAGGTTACAGTAGCAAGCACACATTGATTTTGACAGTTTTCATAGCTCATAATATAGTGTGTTGACTGAGCTAGGAGTCTTGACAGACTATAAGAGATACATTATGAAGCAGGCAGCTGTTGATCCAATGCATACGTCATTCTTTCCTTACTGTATTTTTCAGACCATTTTCGAGTTATTTCTAGGTAAAGACTTGGCTTATGAGGCCGGTAATCCAGGTATACCGTGTTAGCAGTTCTTTTGGGGACAGCCTTTTCGATTTGAGTCCCTTCATGCCACTCATTGAAAGAGGTGATGGAGATTAAGCTGGGCTGGGTCTGGAGTGCAGCGCTTAGTCCAACTTCATAATACTTCCCATTGATTCTGTTCCGGGTGTTCTGAGTGTTCCATGGACGGATGCTTGTATCTATGTATCCTGGGCCTACACTTGGGATAAATATCATGTTGTTCTTTTCACAAAATGATTTCAGTTTATTCCAATTCTGATGAGATGATCCATATGTAAAGCCATTTGTGGCAAAATATGTGTAAATTCCATCAAAACCACTTTGAAGAATATCGTATTTATGCTTTTCTTCTACTAGAAGTGCAATAAACAAGCCATCATAAGGAGAACCACGAACACTCTGAGATCCTGAGGGTGTTAACAGATTGGCCCATGTTTTAGGCTTTGTGATATAAGAATCATAGATATAAAACATGGGTAGAGAATGCCCCATCCTGGTCTTGTACCTATAAAAGGCTGGATGGTTTCCATATCTACAATAAAGACACATTACAAAGTAAGATGAGCACTCATAGAATATGTCACAATAAAACTATTCACCAAAATGAGTCTGATCTATGAAGCTTGAGCATATGCTTACCAATCTTCAGTGAGTCAATTTTGTAAGTATAATAATGCAAACATATTTTTAATTTTATATAATATGAGACACTGGGAATTTTACCAGACAGGAGGTTAATTAACTCAATTTCTCAAAGTTAAAAAATGGTGATTAAAAACATAGAAAAACTATTATGATCTCCAAAAACAAACGGTTTTATCAAAACAAAACTGTTTAATCTTATGTGAGATAGGTGTCTGTTTGTTGCTGAGATGATTCTGATAAGAAGATAACATACCTCAGAGAATCATATCAGTAAAATACTTTACCAGAATGAAACTAATTTCAAAATTCTTTAGTCACCCCACATGCAAATGAAGACATGTATGCAAACATTGCTATATAAACTCAGTTTACATCTCATCTGAACCTTCTTTTAAAAGACAAAATGTTATATTCATATGATTTTAAGAAACATAAAATGAGTATAGATGAAAATTATATAGCATGAAAAGCATACAAAATACTGAAAATATCAACCTTTATTCATCAAAAAGTAAACTGTAAGAACCTGTGAATGTTCTTTAGTTTACTTGTGGTAAAATCATCAGAAACAACAGGTCATAAACAAACTCTCAGATACCACCTAAATGTACTCATAACAGTAGTTATCACCAGATCACACAGTACACATATGAACATTGAAGAAACTCACTTATCTATAATATACTTCACATTTTGATGCATGTTTTGGTCATCTCGATTGCTATATGGTTCTATGTGAAAAGTGACCTGAAAAGGAAAAATATCAATTAAAAAAGCATTATCTATGTCAGTACACTTTGCATAATTAATAAGTTGTCAAGTCAATATTAGGGTGAATACTTACAGAATCCAGTGGTTACCAACTAAATCTTCCTAGATGAAACTTCCACTACTATAAGGAAGTGAAGCATGTCATATGCATGAGCTCGCTTAGCCTTCATTACTGCACTGGGTAGTCACTGACTCCATTGTCTTAATAAAAAAGTAAAGTGTATAGGCCTAGCAAGTTGCCAATAGCCCTGAGTTTGTTGCATACAATGTGGGGTATTTTGCTGAAAGCTTTTGTAGCATGGTATTTTTATGAGGTAGATTGCAAAAGACTATACTCTTTTGAAGACATAAGAATATACTCTACATTCTGTCATAGTTTTCTTTAATATAAGAATAGGCAGAAAATTGCCCAGGATTCAAAATACTCTGAATTCGTTTCTTTGGGATTTGACTATTACATTTACACTTAAAGAGAAATAATTGCATATTCTATGAAATCATAGTTTAATTTTATTAACAAGGCACCCTGTGAATATGCACTTATTCTTTTATTATTCAAAGAATAATGTACATAAAAATACTTTTTAGGCAATGATTTCTGAAAGCTTCACAGAGCACAGCGACTTTCATATTGCTACTGCTGGCCCATAAATCACTATTATAGTAGGAGAAAGCAGAAACTAAAGCTGTCGAATATACACAGATTTAAAATCTCTACCTAAAACTATCAGTTGTACATAGTCAACTTTATAAAATTATGTTAACTGATAAACAACTTTGTTACATTATCTCTACCTAGTAAGATATACAGAATAAGGAATAAAGTACCTTAAATGATAATCATTAAAATTATTCTTAAATTCACTGATCTACCCAGAGCAAGTACATTTTATTGCCACGTAAAGAAATTATTGCTCGGATTTTACATTGTAAGTGTGACAATGCTTGATGGACTGTAGCTTAAATTTTGCTTCTTTTTCAATTGTACAAATGTAGTTTTATTAATTTTCATAGAGTTAATTTTAAGGTCAGGTTACTTAGTAAATCAATCACTCTTTCCTTATGAGAGCACAATGATGGAAGTGCCTCTCAGTAACAAACTCAGGTCAAGTCATCCTTGGAATTTGCTTTTAAAATTGCAGACCATAAAAGATAACCTTCTTCCACTAAGTACAGATCAAGGCACTTCAGTAAAGTCAAAGTCATACATTTATATCCTCTCAACTAATTAATTATATATTTTAAATTAACGACAGGATTTGGTCACTATTTTTCTCTTCCTTTCAGAAAAATATACTAACACTAAAATAAAATCTAAAATGATAGAATTTGACATATAAAATTAAATGTTTGCATTACTTTAAGAGAATGTGAATCCTGTAAGAACTTTATTCCACACTACTGATTTAGGCTTTACCAAACTCCTTTGAGCCCTGTAACCAAAGCACTTTCCCATGTGAGCATCTAACTGTATTCCCACTTTGAGACGCGGCAGAGTCTTTCAATTGGCTTCACCACGTCTTCTAAAAGCCACTGTTTCCGTTTTTTCCCTTAGCCGGTGTTACAGAGAAGACATAGTGAGCAGAAATGTGGCGGAACCTTCCCCTAATATTGTAGAAGACCAATCACTGGGTGAGGAGTAGGCGGGACTTCTGGGTTGGAAAGAGAAAGAGGGGAGGCAGGAGAAAGATACTTCCATTTGGACAGGAGAGAAGATGGAGAGACAAAATGTAGGTAGAGGGAGGCCCAGGTTCAGGTGGAGGATCTGTTGGGGAATAGTACCAAAGGATTTATAACTTAGAACTGCTTACAAATTAAGATGCTAGTTGCTGTGCCTTGCAACTGTCACGGGGTGACTCAGCTGGGTTCCAGAGAGAAAGGTACTATAGCCAGCTGAAAAGCCTGGGTTAGACAGAAGCGCACCCCGGCTAGCCTTGGGAATTGGAAGCGTGGGGCTGTTGTGGCAGACACTTGCCATGGGAATTTAGTGAGCCAGGTGGACAGATTTCAGAGCTCTGGGTCAGAGAGTCTGCTGGGCTGACAACAGGCCAGGCTGGTCTGTTCACCAGTGCCTTGCTGGCAGTAGTGTGGGATTCTGATTTATATTTCACAGAATGAATTCAGCTTTCATTTTTATAACGGTGGCACACCTACCCTAATGGAATAACAGTTCCAAGTTATAAATGTATGCTATAAAAAATAATACAAATTTATATATTAAAAAAATCATCTTTAGAAAAACCACATCACTACTTATTTTACTGCCTTATATTTGGTAGAACCATCAACAGTAATGCAAAACAAGTTACTAATTCTTTAAACATTTTTATTAGGTTTGCTTATTTATAATTAAAAACACGCTTCTAAAATGACTTAGTTGAACTAATCAAAAATGCAGTTACAAAGCATTTAGTAACTAATGCTATTAACACATTATGTAATCGAAACTAATAGGCTATAAAAAGCTTAAGCAAAGGGAAAGTCACGAACAGAAACTCTATTTCTAAACAAGTAATAATAAAAGTCAAAACAACGTTTTTTTTAACCCTCAAATGCAGAACAGTAAAATCAACCCAATCAGAAACAATTAATATAGGATAATCAATAAACTATTTTCAAATTAAGTTTGTTAAGTTAAAGAGCTACTGAGGGTAAGCAATTAGTATTACGTAATTAGGGAAATCTGAACAGCAGCAAAAATTTTTGTTATTAAATTTAATCTCTTCCTGATTATTCAATATCAAATCTGATATATGGAGAGATCAAGTATGTAGTTACTGTTTATAGAGACAATTACTAAAGTCTTTAGTACATAATTTTTCCATATAAGAGCTTTTAGTAGAATTTAAAGCAGTCTATTTTCATGTATCATAAGATTTTAACAACTTTACCTTTAAAAGCTTCATTAATGCTAAAATGTCCATGTCTGTTTCCTCTCAACACAGAATTGGGGCACTGACTGGACAGATCAGGGGCCATGGATTTACTTTGCGTAAAAAAATCACTGAGTAATTCAACCTCAGCTGTAATTCCAGAACTTGAAGACTTAACTATCTGCAGACTCCAAATGCAAATAGAACTTGCTGAATGGCTCTAGGAAGCACATTTTGTGGCAGCTCCTGTCATTTAGAGATACTATCTCAAGGCTTTCTTTAGGGCTACAGAAATATATGCTGGACTGAAAACTAAACTAAACTAAACAAACAAACAAAAACAAACAAACAACAACAACAAAGCACAGACAAACAGAGACATACAAAGAGTATGAAGCAGATGCTGGGAAATTACCCTCAGCCTCTAATCTAAAATATCACATATTATGTTGGTACAAGGGGAAACTGCAATCAAATACATTCCTCTGAAGTATAGAAAACAATACTTACTCCAACCCCAAGAGAGGAGACCCAGAGAATCCCAGAACCCTTCATGGGAGTTCATCTCAACTAAAACTCTGTGGTACAAGGAAGGTCATATTAAGACCACTGGCTCAGGCAGGCTGAACCTCAGCAGGACTAAACTTGTTAGCTGCAAAGATCCTCAGGGATGGGATAGGACAGCCATTATGCAGGTCTCAGCGAGTATCCCCTGCATAATCAGGTTTGAACTGCACACATAGGTCAGCAGCTCTCTGACCAGCAAATTGAAATGCACAAAACTTCTCAGGCAGATGAGGGCTTTCCTTGATGCTTTTTAATCAAAGAAGAAATTTTAACTGGATTTTTTTATTTTAATTTTTTAAAATCTTCATTTGTACACAAATATTTGTTATTTTCATATTGCTTTATTAGATTTAACACCTGTTTCTATTGTTTCCTCTTATGTATTTCTCTAACCTATAAACCATGTACTTTTGCATTTTCACTTTATTTTATCTTCTCTGTCCCCACCCCTTCCTCTATTTTTAATTGCACTTTTTTAATCTTTAGGGTCTGTTTTCCCTAACAATTTCCCAGTTCCTTCCTGATATTTACTACTTTATATGAATTCTTTTTCATATTCAACTTACTATCTTTCCATTCCTCCCCTTAGTAGGTAATATCTTAGCAAATACGATCCTTGTGCCTATATTCACTATGGTCCTTAAACTTAAAGGAGCTAGTTGTTTTCCCTATTACTGAGTTTTTGTAATAGGTCTAGCCATCAGTGGAATTTTTCATGCAATGCTCTATTATTAAAGTTGTGCTGGATATTATAACTGATGCTCCCTGAGGACAGGAGCTATACTACATGCCTAATACAGGAGCTGTGGGGGAAAGGCATCTTAACCCTGTTACAAGCTAGTCCAAGGAGAAAATTTCCAATAGAATTTCAAACTTCAATGCAAACAATAAAGGAGATACAACACACACCCACAATGATCTAATACCAGTTACACAAATACTGACAAAGAAACAAGAACCAGGAAAAGTGAAGGTAACAAGACCCCACTCAAATATTCAGTTTCACAGAAACTGATTTTCATAGAAAATCTATGGTTAGATTTTCTAAAAAGAGAAGCCAGAATTCAATACCAGATGAGGAATTCAAATAAATGATACAAAACAAAAAAATTGAACAAAGTCTAAAGGGACAAGAATAAGCTCTCGAAAGAATTAAAAAGAATGCAAATGAACATCTGGATGAAATAAGGAAGTCAATGAATGAGATGAACACAAATTCAATGAAGACAAAGAAATAGTAAAACAAATGATAGAAAAAAAGCAAATGAAAACCTTGGAAAAGCTCACTCAAACAAATTTAATGGAAAACTATTGCTGAAGAAAACATTGGCATAATTCACTGAATGTGGAAAATCATGAAGAAGTTGAGCTGGTGCCTAACTAGAAGCTTTATCCTTTAATCCTAATGTTTATCGCACTGGAAGGCATTCTGTAAACTATCAGAGGGAAAAGCTAAAAGCCCATATAGCTATAAACCCTGCAATGTACAATGGTGACCATCTGCAAGGGTGACCATCTGCAAGATATACTAGCACAATCGTGGACACAAACACTGTAGAAGTAACCAACTATTCTGACTGCATTCAACATGCACTCCCTGACATGGAACCCATGTCTGGCAATCAAAATAAGACAAAAGAAAATATAAGAGATGTATAGGCAAATATCTGAAGAGAAACCAGAGCCAGGCAGCAGTGCATGCCTTTAAGTTAAGGACTTGTGAGTCAGAGGCAAGTGGATCTCTGTGAGCTAAAAGCTAACCTGTTCTACACACCGAATTCTAGGACACGCAGACTACACAAAAATACTTGTCTCAAAAAAGCAGACAGAGAGAGAAAGACGGGGGGCAGGTGACAGAGACAGAGAGGTTGGTGGAGAGAAAAAAACAGAAAAATCTTTTAAAAATATTGATCTATTAACAGTGCTTTTCCTTATTACCCAGTCTTGATTACAATACTGTACTATTGAAGACACTACAAGCTTGAGTTGTACAATATAGAGAAATCAAGCTGCTATTGAAAGCTTTGCCCCTCCTAGATAATAGTGCTGAAAGTCGCTATGCACACTAGTGGTTGAGGCAACAAACAACAAATCTTACCCAGCTATGAACCCTGTGAGCTATAATAATAACCAGCCTGAAAAAACATACCCACTGGTGCAATAATGGCATAAATGCCATGAGAGAACCAACAACTCTTCTGATTTAAAGCCCATTCTTTAAGATGAAACCCTTACTAGGAACTTTATAGGACCAAGAACCTATGGTTGAATAAGCCATAGTCTCTGATGGAGAACATACTACCATTAATCTGCTAAGTAGGCATAATATTAAACCAAACTCCTCATGACTTCTTATTATACCCATAGATTAGTTCATCTGTAACCCTCAGGGATATTTGTTTCTGCAGTATATGGTGAACTGGTCAAGACCTAGAGAAGAAGACACTATAAAATGCTGAGCCATACTTGAGACATCTATGTCATTCATCTCTTTACTGGAAGAAAGGATCAGTGCAGAAGAAAAGGTAGAAAGACTCTAAGAATCAGAGGAACAAAACAACTAAAGGAAGCAGTACTTTGTGGTTACAACAGAAATATGAATTGGATACAATTATGTAAGCACCCATGATATCTGTGCAAGCTCACGCTGAAGATAATTGAGGCATGGAGAGGGAGCTGGACATCAAGTCCTACACATGGCTGAAGAAGTACTGGTAACTATTAGCTTCTGAGAGAGGTGCAATCAGTTTTCATTAAGAATATGCACCCTAGTAGGTCAATCAAACTCCAGTTGAAGGCCAAACATCGAAGAACATCAAGAAGTTGACTTGACATGATAATTAGTCTGGGAGGAGGAGGGAGTTGAGTGGGTGGTAACAAGGGATAGATCTGATAAGAGATAGGGTGAATATTAACAAAATGCACTATATAAAATTTAAAACTTTATATAGAATTTTATTTTCTAACCATTTTATAAAGTGTAAAGTTATACTTTTAAACATAGTAGCTTTGGGTATTTAGGGACTATTCAGACATGAATTTCACTAATTTCTACATTTTCTTCACAAAGAAACCTGTCCCTCGTCACTCCTTCTATTCCTTTTAAAACACATAGTACAGGGCAAACAAAGTAGTGCATGTCCTTAGTCATAGCACAAGAGAGGCAAAAGGCAGGATTACTGTGAGCACAAGATCAACCTGGTCTATAGGTTTCAAGCAAGCAAGAGCTACATAGGGAGTCCCTGTTTAAAAATAAAACAAAATCTAATACATGAGTATAAAACATGGTTAGAAAGTTAGTAAGGAGTATACTATAACTGGATATGTTCTGAAATTTAAATTATTAAAACAAACCTTTAAGGCACAGTAATCTGTGAAAACATTTCTACATATATCAAATTTTAATTAAAATGAGCACATAAAATATTACTATCATGAAGACAGGAGGATTAGCAATGATACTGATAGTTTGAAAATAAATTAAATACCTTCAGATTATATTTATGAGCTTTATCCAAAATAGTTGGTACCAAGTAATCAGTAGCTTCTCCATTCTCGTCACTTGCATCAGGTGGGTACCAAGACAGGGCCAGTACTCCTAATGGGAAAGCATAACAAAGAACAAAACAGCAGTGATGCAGGTGTCAAAAGCTAGCAACATGACTTCTGAGTACACTCAAAAGCACGATGCAGTTATTTCCTTACTTTATCCAATATGTATGAACGATTTTAAGCAATGGTATCTTCTAAAATTATTATACTACACAGTTTAGAATAATGAAGGCTCCCAGCAAGAAAGTATGTGGTCCTTATATATTATCTCCATCAGTTCCTCACCATCTTCCCCAGATCTCCACATTCACACTTTTCATTCCTGTACAGTACTTACTATATTTGATGGACAGGTATCATCACAGTGTTATTAACTAATGACTGCTGCTTTTATTAATACTGTGAAGTTCAGTGGACTTTAACAAAAATGTAAGGTTATAAGCTAACCATTACAGTATCAGATAGACTAGTTTACTATAAACATTAGTCTTCCTGCCTGTTTACCCCTTATCCCTTCCATTTACACCCAGCAATACTGATTTTCCACTCTATAATCCTGTTCTGTCCAGAATGTCAAATAGCTTGCATCACAAGGTACATCGCCCTCTATAACTGGACTCATTTGAGTAACTGCTTCTGTTTTAGCTCTTTCATGTTTCTTATGACTCAGATTATTTTACAGCTGAATACCCATTGAGTGGATGTTTATCCACTTTCCTACTAAAGGACACACTAGTAGTGTTTCAATTTTGGGTAATTATGAATAAAACTTCTATAACTATCCATATGCTGTTTTAATACATAAATATCATTTATAAGATTTTATAAAAACAAAATGGAGTGTTTCCCTATAGTATCTATTTATTTTTATGCTAAGAAATTACAATATAAGTATTAGAAAAACTAGTCTACAGAGAAATCATTAACAGTGGAGAAACTACTTAAAACAAATACTTCAAAGCTTCAAATATAAAAAAAAGATATAGTAGAAAGTATGGATATCTCAATGAATTAATATATTTTTAATATAGGGGAAGAAATATTAATATATAAAGGAAAGCTTATGCAAATTAAGAAATCAAGATTAGAAATGGCTCAAAATCCAGTCAGCCAAAATCCAGTACCACCATTAGCTGAGGAGCTAGTAAAATGTTAAGAGTTAGTCTTCTACAGGAATGTGGTTTCCTAAGAGGTTAACCATGTTCCTAGTAGATAGCCCTAGCATGCATACAGAGCAACACTAATTGGACTCAGTGAGTTAATTTATAAACAGAATACATAAGGTTGGAAACAAAAAGTAGTGGTGGTTGGAGGGATAGGGGAGGAACTAGAAGGGAAAGAATGGGGAATATATTTGATTAATACACATTAAATGCACCGGTGCAATTCTTAACCAGTAAAGAAAAAGAAACTTCTGGAGAGCTAGGCTTTAACACATAATTTTGTCATAGTGAGAGTATGTACTGACAAATTATGAATAGAGGACCAAGGCAACACTCTCATTAGAGTTGATGGGGAAAAGGCTATCTCGGTCCTCTATCAAACAATAGCACAAGGATGTAACACAGAATAAAGAACTGATGATGTTAGGGATCCACGGAAGTTACTGCTATTGAATAAATGAGCTGCAGCTAGATAAGGATGTTGGTGAAAAGAAATGCTGGAAGAAAAGAGATCAACATTTAAGCAGCCCACTAGCCCAACTTGTAACAGCATCAAGAGCAACAATAAACAGTTTCTCAGCATAGAGCCTAGGGAAGAAATTTTCTTCTCAGAAAAGTCAGTGACTGTAATCATACATAAGGAAATAGTACGTGACAAAAAGCCACAAAGCATGTGAATGCTGAAAGTAGTGCCTTCTTCCACAGTTCAAACCAAGATTCTATTTATAATAATTATGCAAAACGTTCTAACAGTTATTGATATAATAGCAGAGCAGCACCAAGTATAGACAACAGGTAATGTCATGAAGACAAAGACCTACTCCATGAGAAAGAAAAGAAGGTTGTAGCAGAAGGATGATTGAGCTAGTAATGGAAGTGATCACGGAAGTCAGTTTCCTTGAGAATGCCTGGAAGGAGTCAGGCAGCTCTAGGAAGCAGCAGTCTGAAGCCTATTTCTCAATGCTCAACTCCCTCTGCTGCACTTTATGCAGGTATTTAAGTGAGCCAGCCTCCGCTTTCTCAACAGCAATGTCACTCAAGAACCTGTCTTCTTCCTGAGCTCAAACAGCATTGAAGAATAATGAATAACATGCAAGCAAGCACAATGCACAGAACACAGGAAAGAAGGCTTCAGGCTTTATTAGTGGAACTCAAAAGGACAACAGACCTGGCTATGTGATGTCTTCAGGCTGGCCCTAGAGACTCTAAACCCTTTCTCAGGTACCAGATTATATATTGTCATTGTAGGGTTTTATGATTATCTAATGGCATTTACCTGGTAATCTCACAAAGGGCTGAGATGAATGAAGGGCACTGGTGCGAAGAGAATACCTGATCACATTTTCCCAGTTAAATTAAAGGTATACACTGCAATGCTACAGCAAATTAAACAATAAGTAAGAACAAAGACAGTATGTACTAGGCCAAAAGAGATTACGGGAAGAAATAATTCAGATATTCCCTGTCAGATAAGGCAGATAAAGGATGAGGAAAGGAGCATAAAAAGAACAGATGGAAAGGCAAAGTAGAACACTAAAAGTCATATTACATTTAATAAAAATGAAATTGAGAAATGATTTGAAAAGGGAGAGTGAAAGTCACAATGTCCAGTCCTATGCTACAGAAAAGCATAAAAGAAGTGGAAATGTCCATTGTATAGCTGCAGAAGCAAACACCCTCATCATATAATGAAATGTAATCCCCAGGAAAATGACTAAAACCAATGTTAACAACATCATAAAATACTGTGCTATGCAAGTTAAGACAAGCAAACAGGACAGCTGACTTATTTTGCTGTCATAAAGGAACAATCACAAGCACTTCAAATCATATCCAGTTGCTGAATTGGAAACAGGGTCAGCAGTAAATAGGGCGATGATGATGATGAAATGAGTGCAGGGGACAAGGTCCAGCTGCACTGAACTAACGACCTTTCACCCTCAGCCTTCCAAGTGCTAGAATGGCAGGCATGTTCCACCATGCATGGTCAAGGAGGAAGCCTTCTGAATTACAGAGATATCTTATTTCATGGGTACACTGATTTTTAAAAGATAAAATAATTCTTTATATTTTATGTAAGTCATTAAAAATAAAATTCAATAGAAAACAATAAATTAGTATAACCAAAATATGTCAAAATTTATCGATTAAACAAAATATGTAAAAAACAATTAAAAAGTTGTTACCTCAATTTTTAAAAACATATAACCTAGGTCTGGTAGTATACGGCCATAACCTCAGCTACCTGAAAGGTTAAAATAGGAGGACCGGGCTTCAGTCCTAAAAGACCCTGCCTCACAGTATGGTCAGGTGTAGAGGGTTGCATAGCACATATGAAGTCATCAGTTCAAGTCCCAGTACTCCAAAAAAATTAACAAAAACAGAACAACTCAAAGGACAACAAAAAACATGAACAGGACACACATGCAGTTTAATCAAGGGGTCTTAGCTAAGGCTGTAATTAATAAAAGAATGATACTCATTAATACTTTGATTCTCCACCCAAATTATTTATATATGCAAATAAAATAAACTAATTACCAACCAATGGAGGCTGAGCGCATTTGTTTCATGTGAGTTTCTATGACAGAAGGGTCTCGGGAGCTGTAACTTCCTAACTCAGGATAAAAACTGGAGCCGATGTCATCTGGAGGACTATGTCTTCCTTGTGGATAGTTCTTGGCTATTCTAGGGTCCCAGTGTTCCAGGACTGGGTGGTTCCAGTGTACATATTTACCATCGAACTGTGGGTTTCCATACCAACTGTAATAAAATGCATGTACAAAATAATTCAGTGGAGGCAGTTCTTCCAGGTTCACCTCAGAGGCTTTGGGGGGCTGCACAGTCATACCAGCCCCTTTCAAATCCTTGGTATTTGTTTCCATGTCGATTCGATCACTCCTTTGGAAGTCGGCTTTGTTTTCCAAGTGGGTATTCGGTGGACGGAGTTCTGGAAGGAGGTCAAGTCCAAAAGGTGGTCCAAAGGATGCTGCGTTTGGCCACAGCATCTTTAAGCCCATCATCAGAGAGAAAATAAATACAATAAAAAGTGACAAAATGATGCAGGTCCTTCTTCGGAATTTTGCCATGATGACATACTTTACACTCCAATCTAGTAAACGGTTTGCTGTAATTCATTGAGAAAAGGATCATTAGTAATTGATATCAACGATGTTTTCTAAGGAATTTAAAATAACTAAAATACAGTTACAATTTAAAAATATATTACAATTATAAATAAAATGTAATAATTATTAAATACTGTCAAATAAAAGATGCAGACAGAGACACTCAGAGATGTACACACACACACACACACACACACACACACACACACACACACACACATATATATATATATACGTATATATATACACATATATATAATGAAGTACTGACTGGGAAATATACATCCATGCCAATAATACTTAGATAAAACTATAGGAATGTGTTTAATAAAATTAAACATATGTTCATCATGTGAATAAATATTGTGTATATATAATACACAAAGTGAATAATCGTATACATGAATAAATTTTAACTAGCAGTTAAGGCAAAAAAGTACTTTTGAGTCATTTAAATAAAAACAATAAAGTCCAGTGACAATGTTTAAAAAGATGATCCTTAAGATAAAGAAAGGTAAAAATTACAAGAAAGGAATACTTATATATTTTAAATTTTATTTGTGAATGGAATAGAATCAGAAAAAAAAAAGATCTTAATGACAGTAGTGGGAAAAAATTAGATATTCTGGCAACAAACAATGACTGTGTCCCTCACAACCCACAAGTCAGAAACAACCCCTAATTCAACACTGATGAGAGGCACACTCAGTTGGAGATGATGTTTCCATCTATCATAAGTACTTTTATCAAACTTTTATCAAAAGTGTTAAACTTGACATTACTGTTTTAGGTTTCCTGATGGCACTTTCACGTGGATTTCTTTGGTGGGTCTCTTCCTTTCTTGTACCCCAGCCGCTGTTCAAACCCCTTGCATCCCTGAATCCCTGACACCCCAGGTTCCTTTCCTTACCTCCTTCTTCAACACCTTTCCATTCTTGAATTTTCCTTTGAAGTTCTATGTCCTATATCCACTTATCCCACTTGTTTACATACATACATACATACATACAAACACACACATACACACATACATACATACAAACATACATACATAGAAACACATACAAACATACATACCTACAAACATACGTACAAACATGTATATTTTACAGATATGCATACAAGAACGTGAGATTTCTGAATTGAGTTATATCATTAAATACTTTTCAAATACCTCAATTTTCCTGCAAATTTCCTCATTTCATGTTTCTTAAAGACTTCATAAATTCAACTGCATATATGCACCACACCATGAATGAATTAATAGTGCTATGGGTTGATTTCTCTCCTGAGCATTTCCCATTCAGAGGATACAGCATCTAGACATCACCAGACAGAGTTCCTCCCTAGAAAGCCAATCCTACCCGATTTTAGACTTCCCAGTGTCAGAGCTGTGCAAAATAAATTTCTCTTCTATATAAAAGATCAAGTTTTCTGAAACTTTTGTAGCAGTACAAAATGGACTAATATACAACATAACAGATGAGAAATATGTGGAGGTTTGATGGGACAAAGGATTGATGAGTATTTCATTAACATATACTGAATTCATAAAATGGAAAAGATGATAGTTGACCTACTACCATACACCATTATAAACAAGTGATCAAAATAGATTAATTTGGGACATATTTGACAATGGTTTTCTAAAGAAGATGCACTAAAAAATGAAATAATTACTGCTGTGAAATTTTGTTCAAAAATTAACTTCATGAAGAAATTTCTAAAAGTAGATTAAGCACATTCACAAGCAGACACATGCACACACACATACATACACACACACACACATACACACACACACACATATACATACTTACACACATACTCATTCACGATACACAATGTGTATAGTCTGTTGTCTATATTGGAGTTCAATATCCATGATTCAAGTAACCACAGATCCCTACTGACAACGAAATTTATATGTGTCGAAAATGTACAGAATTTTTCTTGTCATTATTTTCTAAACATAGAATATTGAATATTTTGACAACATTGATGTGATTTTTATCATCTAGACATGATTAAAAATTTGCTGGAGGAAACATGTAAGTTATACTTAGTTTCTCATATAGACTTAAACATCCATGAATTTTGGTCCCCAGAAAATTCCTAGAACCAATCTCTTCAACTTTAGGAGACAGCTGCGCATATATATAACAACACAAAGGAATTATATAATTGGACATATGATTGAAACTGCAGGAAAAATATAAGAATTGAATTGTTTTCACTATTTTGGCAACTTTTTTTTTAATGGTGAAAACAATTTTTAAAGGAAGGGAAAAAAGAATGCCACTAGGCAAGTATAGAGTATGACATCTTAACATAAACTCTGCTTACTTCTGCAAAGAATCAGTTCTATACAATCCTTCAAGCTCAGCACTGCACAACACCAGGAAGTGAATGCTCTGCTGTGGGAATGTGACAGGCCTATTTCGTTGGACAGCAACGATGGAAGAACACAACCACGTTGGTTTGCTGTTATAACTTGGTGTCCTGAATTTATAAACTATAAATGTAATGACATATCCTTCCTTCCCTTTGATTAAAGAAGATAGTTTTGATGAGTCATGAAGCAGAAAAAAATTATTTTGGGATATGATCTTGACTATTTTAATCAAACACAAAATATAAATATGCTTAAAGTATGTACAGTTGCTATCTCTAAGTGAGAAAATATAGTAATCCCTTCTGTGTCTTCTAAATTTAAAATATAACACTTAAAAAAGAACTGTGTGTTGGAGTTAAGTATTTTCTAAGTAGGTAAGCAGTGGTATTCAATGCTAAAGAAACACACAGAGAGAATGAGTTATGAATAAATAAGGGAGAGCTATAGACTTAGATGTAACTCCAGGATTAACTTTAGAAATGCTAACTCAGTAGGCTGGTGAAATGGACTGGTCAGGGTATACCACAAAAAGCCCATTAAGGTTGGAATTTGAAAAACGTGCTAATGATGCACTTGTATGACCCTGGATAGCTCACTAAGAGATAGCTCACTCTTTATTAATGTGAAGTGTTTTGTTTTTAGATAAACTTGTTCTGTGGACAATACAAGGCAAAAGAAAACAAAAAATCGAAGTATTTAAATTATACACCAAATATTCTAGATTCAAAGTAAATGAGGAAAGAAACATAAAAAATACTAAAGATGTATATGTGTGTGTGTGTGCGCGCGCATTTCTAAATTTTTTTACATCCATCGACTTATGTTGCTCTAAATCAGAGAGCAGTTGACAGTAGTCAGTGAGATTCATTACCGTTGCTAAGAATTAACAACTGAGAGCACTTAGCTGGAGATGGTACTTCTCTACCAGCCTGCCCCTACCACATTGGAACATGGAACACTGCTGAAGAATAGGGAGGACTTAAGAGCCAGAGAATGGAGAGGATGGAGGGAGTGCTGTGAAATGCTATCCTCTGTATATGAACTCATACCAACTGTGGCTAACTGTACAAGAACAAGAGAATTAAAAACTTCCAGCATGGAGCAGTGTTCCCAAGGCCCAAAATCTAGCTGAGTACTGCCAACAGTTGATGATTGCTTGGAGAGAGGCAGAGTGACAGATCCTTGGGGGTGTGGCCACTCAGGTTGCTCATACCTCAGGGAATGACCCCACACCCATGAGTTCTTGTGCAGCTTTAAATAGAAATCAATTAATTAATTATGGAGGACATAAAGTTGGGAGATGTGATAGCTAAATTCTGGAAAACGTTGGAGTGGGGAGAAGTGGGTAGGTAAGATCGTCATATAAATACACATGAAAATTTCAAATAAGTAAAAATTACTATTTAATTTTTTTGAGCTCTGTAGTTATAAATCCACATGCCTGTCTTTTCCTTGTCTTGCCTGACATTTCTATACTTCTTTATCTGCTCTAGTCTTCTCACTCATCCGATTCCTATCAGGATGAAGGCTTATTTCACATCTGAGAAAGGCTCACTAAGCAGTTATGAGCCATGAGTGATTGCTCATGAGGAAACTATGGCTAGCATGAAAATAATCAGAAACTAGCACATGGGGATGGATGTGCCGACACACTTTATTTCCAGAATCTGTGAAACGGACTGGCAGATCTCTGTGAGTTTCCAGGCCACCCTGGAACTTCCAGGCTAATTGGGGATACATATTGAGGCTCCGCCCATCAATTAATTGATGAAATACAACCACCCCAGCATATGGGATTGAGCACGTAGTTTAGTAGTTAGAGCATTTGCATAGCAAGAGCGATTACTTGGGTTCTAGGTTTGACCCTTAGACCTCCTGCGGAAAGCAAGCAAACAAATAAATACAGCATAGGCCTTATTCTCTAAAATAACATTCAAAGTTCAAGTCAAAACAAAAATCTGTATTTTTCTTCCTGATGTCTCTCCTAAGGACTCCTGAGCAGAAAATTCTATTGAAGCAACAACGCTCTCCTTTAATGTTGGCATTGTACACTGCACCAACCTAGCTGTGTAAAAGTTTTTGAGTATAAATGCTAGGGTATATATAAATGTATGTAAGTATATATAAGTATGTCCTATATAGAAGCATATATACCATATGTATGTATATTTATATATACCCTGGTATATTTATGCTCTACTAGATCTCAACAAATATTGCGACCACTGATCATTACTCAGCTTACTTAAGTTTTGGCCCACCTTTTCTGACACTGGCATGTAATTGATATGTCTATAACAGATTCTACTATACAGATGCAGATCAGATTTGGGTGAGGTGAGTAATAAACAACACCATAAAAAAATCATGAAGATTGAATAATTTTGAAGCCCATCTAAACAACTTAGCATCTTAAAATTTGTGACAACACAATGCCCCTGAAGCGTGAAAGGAGCAGTGCTCTTGCAGGAGACAGGCAAAGGAACTACTTACTTACAATTAACTAAAGAAAGAGGTTTCCCAAGTTCCTTGTGAGAAAAACTGCCAAATCAAAGTCAGATTCCATTTTAAAATTATCAATTAAATTATAAAGTCTCCTCCTGCCTTTTCCTTTGTGCTGATGCTATTTTCTGTCTAATTTTATGCTAGCAGAAGTACCTAGAGTTAGATAAGCTAAGGCTAAGAACACACAGCTGCAACTTTCATAATCTTGCTCAGGTCAGTTTCACTGCAAGCACTGGTAACCTTTTGTACTAAAGTTCAGTCCGACATAACCTCCTTTTCCATTTTTATCTTCACAACCGTCAAAAAAGCAGAACTTCATGCTGCAGGTGATGAAACTGAGCAGAGAACATCTCCCAAGCTTTTGGTCTAGTAAAGAGCCAAGTACCCTAACACGGAGCACCTTGCAAAGGCAAAATACAGTTTCTGGAACTTAGTCTCCTGGCTCCGGCCTAGTCTATGCGGCCTCAAGTATTGCAAACTATCATGACTTTTTTCACCGGGAAGGTGACTTAGAAGAAATGATCATGATCAGTGGTTCCCTTTGCTCACACTTAAGAAGGCAGCTAGCTCATTGTGCTTATTTACTGATCACATACTCATTACTTATTATAGGAGAGCAGCAGCTTTATAAGTGTAACTAACGTGAATTAGTTTCATCAAAACCTAGAGTAATTTTGCGGGTTTTTTTTTTTTTTTTCCAAGCTGCAGCCAACTCGTTGCAATGTGAAGAAACCAACCAGTCTTATTTGTATTTCTAAGCTGACAGACTCACAACAGCTCTCACAAAAGCCTCCTTGTAATTAATTCATTTTCAGTACTTCTCCTCCTCCCACTCTATTATCTAGAAGTCCCTGACGCAACAAAACGAAAGTTTTAAGCGCTCGTACTCCCTAACTTGGTCCTCCGGAAACAGAAGAGAACCCGGCCACATTACAGGGGCAGTGGACAATGCAGAGCCCAGCCTGTTAAAGGAGAAAGGAACAAAGACCTCAGAGGATGCACTTGTCCTGGCGGCTTTCGGGTCGCAAGCTGGGCTAGGAGACCGCCGGGTCCGGAGTCTGCCAGGGGCCTCCAGAGCCACTCGCAGGTTCGGGGCTCAGGACCAGGCGTGAGGAACCGCCTCAGGGCAAACTTGGGCAGCCAGGCAAGGGCAGATTCCGGCGGGGTGCAGACACTAACCTAGAGGCGGGGACCGGCGCGGAGCCGGGCTGCTGGGCTGAGCGGGACTGGATTCCTGAAGGCCCGGGGTCAAAGGGTGCCGCAGTCAGGGGGCCCACGATTGGCTGACGGGCAAGCACGCAGGTGATAGCTGCGGAGTCCCTGTGGGCCTTGGCTCCGGGACCACACAACTGCTAAGCCGCGTCTGGCCAAAAGAATCGCGAGTTCTGTTATCGCTGACAGTGCTCGCCACAGGCCCCAAAGTCCCGCCTCCCAAAGGACAGCGCGGGGCGTGGCTCCAAGGGGTTGAGGCTCGGAGAGGGAGTGGCTTCTGGACCGGCCTAGGAGAGGTGGGGCTGTCTAGGCGGGGCTTTCTAGGCGGGGCTCCGAATTCCTTCACCGGTTCTGGAGTCTACAACAGGGTCGTGGTGGAGGAAGCTGAAGAGTTAAGTCAGACAGTATGTCTCTGTTTCTCCAAGGGGAAACGAAAGCTCTTTTATAGTTTCGCCTCTCAAGATAAGCCACGAACCTCTAATAGAGGTCAAATGTGTTTTGCGTTTCACTTTTAAAAAATCCATTCAAATGTTGCTTCTATTTACAATTCATTTGGTTATTTCCCAAGTTTTAAAGTTGGAAACATGTTTTAGTTTATAAAATAGATATTTATCTCCGAGTCAGAAGTCGGCAAAGATTTCTTAAACTTACAAGTATACTAGGAATCGATACAACTGTACAGTGCAATTGTGTAGTTGCACAATTATAGACACGGAGAATAAGTCAGATGTAAAACAAACCAAAACAAACAAAATAAAAACACTTGCAACAAGGCTACATCTGGGGTTTCTATCTTACATCAGCCTTGCGTACCAAGAGGATTCCATGTTTTGTTTTTGTTACATGGTAACAAGGCAATCTTGACTCAGCGTGTAGAACTTGGAGACCTGCTATTGTGAACAGTATTATAACGGCTCCTTTAAAAAAGAGCATCAGGATTATAGAAGAGATTTGAAGTATACATGTATAGAATAATGAAAGAAAATTCCCCAGTGCTGGCTGCAAAAGCTTAAGCCAAAAGTCTTGTTTTCCTATGACCACCACGCAGTGTGTCGCGTTTTCATTATCTTGCATTTTAAAAATAAGTTTTGAAAATACATAGCTTCTTAAACATCATATCTTCCTGGCTTTGCATGTTAAATAAGTGAAATTTTTTCTAATTTTATATGCTAACAGGTTTGCTTCTAAAAAGCTTTAACTTTAGTTGTGAGAAACTTTATACACAGAAAAGAATGAACACTACTGACAATAGCTCAGAGCACCTATGCACTAAACTGTATGTACATATAAAATCTGTGACTTTGTTCTTCTTATTGATGTTATTTGAATTATGTTAGCTAAAATGGGTCTTTATTCATTTTTACAAATTTTAGAAAAAACTAGCTGTTTTTTTTTTTATTAACTTGAATATTTCTTATATACATTTCAGTGTTATTCCCTTTCCGGTTTCGGGCAAAGCATCCCCTCCCCCTCCCCTTCCTTATGGTGTTCCCTCCCCACCCTCCCCTATTGCCGCCCTCCCCCAACTGTCTCTAGTTCACTGGGGTTCAGTCTTAGCAGGACAGGGCTTCCCCTTCCATTGGTGCTCTTACTAGGATATTCATTGCTACCTATGAGGTCAGAGTCCAGGGTCAGTCCATGTATAGTCTTTAGGTAGTGGCTTAGTCCCTGGAAGCTCTGGTTGCTTGGCATTGTTGTAGATATGGGGTCTCGAGCCCCTTCAAGCTCTTCCAGTTCTTTCTCTGATTCCTTCAACAGGGGTCCTAGTCTCAGTTCAGTGGTTTGCTGCTGACATTCGCCTCTGTATTTGCTGTATTCTGGCTGTGTCTCTCAGGAGCGATCTACACTTCTGCACTTCTTTGCTTCATCCATCTTATCTAATTGGGTGGCTGTATATATATGGGCCACATGTGGGGCAGGCTCTGAATGGGTGTCCCTTCAGTCTCTGTTTTAATCTTTGCCTCTCTCTTCCCTGCCAAGGGTATTCTTGAAAAAACTAGCTGTTGATATCAGGAACTGCTTTTGCCTTCAGCAGTGATGTCATCTGTTCACCTGCAGGAGATAGGAGACCTTCACATCCGTTGTCATGGCAACAGCCATACATTCCCAGCATACATTTGGTTCAGCTCCCACCTTCACCTGGGAGCACTTCAAGGTTCAAATAAAAGGCATATCTTTCTGACCTCTCTCTTTTCTTTTTTTCTCTCTTCTTTTTTCTCCAACCTCACCTCCCACGCCCTTTGTTCTTAATAAATCTCCTCAACGTGAGATGACACCGTATTGGCCTGGAGTGTTCCGTTAAATTTATACCCTCTGTGAACATGCTATGTTTATAGATTTACATTTGAATCTGGTATTTTCCCTAATGAGTCTTAGTTTATGTTAAGTTTTTGCAGATTTTTATTACACACATTATTCACATTTTTTCCTAAATTTAAACATAACTTTCTTTAAAATACGTATTGTATAATCTCATGCTCTATGGTCAATGGTAAAATGCGTAAGACCATGAGATTAATTCTGAGCACTGAAAACAAAATTCTAGCAGATTATATCATTATTAGCCCAAAGGAGCATTGATTTTATCTGTATTTCATATCCATAAAATGTGCTAACATTTTGGTGTGTTTGCTTTCCTTTCTGTTACATATCCAATCAATGCAGATGATTGTTTAATTTCTAAATGTGAAGGTTTTTTCTTATTTAAATCATCTTTTCCTCTTTAAAACAGATTCACACAATCTTCAGTATACTGTTCCATGGCCCTAGTAACAGTTTTGTTACAGTATTCCTAATTTAATTCAATATCATTTAAAATTTTTCATGAATTGTGAGATGTGGTATGGGCTTCTCATTATATAATTTGACTGCTTCTAAGAAATTGCCTTACTAGATATCCTATTTTACATTTTTGTATAGCATAAATACTTGCTTAGTTAATCAAATTAATTTTTACCTTATATTAAGATAGTCATAATTTCCTGCTTCTATACATTTATGGTTATGTGATGTTGACTCCAAAAAGGGGGCTTTATTCTATAAATATTTGTATGTATGTCCACTTGCTTTTTTAAAAAAATGTCTTTTATTACTGCCAAAGCAAATCAATTAAAGTAGATTCACACTGCATCACCCTGTTTCAGGGGCCAGCCCCGGAGCTTGTTGGTTCTTTTTGAGGCAGGGGAGGGGGAAAAGCTTCTTCAGAGGGTAAGACTTTGTCTTGGGAGATACTGGGAGTGGGGGTGGAGGGGTAAGACTTTGTCTTACAAAGTATTTAGGGTTGCTGTATAATAATAAGTTTACTTATCTAAGTCTAAGTTACTATGCTGCTGTAGCTGGCTTGCCTTCTGTGTTCCTCTGAAGCTAGAAACTGCAGTCTCTGGCACTTAGCTCCTCATTCTAAAACAGCAGGAGATAAAATAAAGGATTAATTGCTAGAGCCTTTTCCCTTTTGTCTAGATGCCTCATGCTTGTCAGGCTAGGGGGAAGTTTGGAGCAATAAACTTCTATTGAACCAAGAGGAGTGAATAGGGCTTGTAGAATGAAAAAGCTTTTACATAGGCAAATATGCATAAACTTATATAAGTTTGTATACAGATTTGTGAATGAATATTTATACATTTCAACTCTAACAAGTTGGGCCCACTTTACATACATTCTCACAACTACATTCCTACACATACGCATGCAAACATTCTCACAATTACATACTTACACACACATCCATCCTTACATATGCATATGGAACAAAAGACCAAGCACGAGTGCAGAAAGAGCTCACTCATTCTGAATGAAAAATGAGCTCCAATCTTTATTGCATAAAGAAAGAAAAGGCTTCTACCCTTTAATGCTAAATGAATTAAACCCAAGTTTGTAAGAACAAAAGCTTGTTCCTTTTAATAAGACTAAGCCTGCCTTGTTATTAAGAAAGGACCTGCTCTGTCCCCTGGTAAGGAAAAAGCTACCTGCTTCTTCTCTTCTCTGCAGCTTCTTCTTCCTTCTTTCCCTCTGCATTCTGCACATTACTCACATAGTATTTTTTGTGACCTACAGTCTCTAAGTTATCCCACTCTGCATTCTCCTTTAAACCTTGCTCTTTCTTCCTGCTCTGATGGCCCAATAATGCTCTTACTCTCAATGCCTTTTCTCCCAATGCTATGCCTATGCTTCTAAGTTCTTCTTGAATTCAGTTCTGTCTAAAAGGTGTTCTTTCTAAAAAGTTCTCCTCAGCTCAGTTCCTCTCTCAGCTCGGTTATCCTCAGCTCAGTTCTGCTCAGCTCAGTTTTTCTTAGCTCAGTTCTGACTCTTCTCTTTGTCCTCAGCACTTAAACATCTTTCAGAATACATGATCACATGTTACAAAGTAAATAGAAGTTTACAACAGAGAACGTTTACATGCATAGCCATTAGGAGTAATTATCTGGCTAAACATCTACCACCTGTCTCAGCTCTACAGGTTCACTGAAGGTTTAAAACCATAACTAAGTTATAAGTGAAGTTTGTATAGATAAACCCGGTCAATATTTTATTCTCTGTCCTAGCACCTATAATAAATCATTAGTTCCATTTTTATGACCTTTGGTTAATTGTTTTACAACCTCTTACAATGTGCACTGAGTAGGAGAAAGTCTGGTTACCATCTAAGAGCAATTAACTGGTGACACTTGAGAGGCTGGCAGAGTTCTTACTGCAGTTTTGATTATCAGAAAAAGACTTAATAACAATTCTATTACAAAAGAGCTTAATAATCACTGTTATAATTTTAGGAATTCTTATAGGATCATACTAAGACTTAAGAAGTTATCTATTTATCTATATAGCATCACTACGAGGCAGTACATCTTCATAGATCTGCAGAGATCAGCTACAAAGGGCTGTGCTATTATTTAATGATTGTTATATGTGTTTAATAATAACAGGAAAAGCATTTTAATAGCAGGAATCTTTCCTAAAATGAATCCCTTACAGCCTTGCTTAATAAGGGCAAACTGGTCGCAGATTATGTAATAAGCCAAGTCAGGCCATCTCAGGATGGCCACCAGCTAGCTATTAGCTTATCCTGTTATGGCTCCTGACACCCTGTGTTTGTCAGATTTGTGCAATGCTGTTTTAAAAGGAGTTGTAATTGTGGGTAATGTGTTGTCCTGCAACTCTGAGCAATCCTTTCCTCCCCTGCTGTGCTAAGAAGGTTGAGATGGATAGAGCCAACATTGCCAGTAGCCTTTTTTATTCCATAACACTTTTCAACATATTTCATGTAGATGATGTATTTATTTTTCTTTCTGAATCCTTAGTTTGTTTTTATTACCATGAATGAAGTGATACTTATGCCAAATTTTAATATATTCAAATATGCAGTGATCATAGTTACTGCAAAGTCTAATTTTCTGTTTCACATAATTTTAAACAGTGCAGAATTAGGTGGGTACATTTCTAAATATTAATTATATCAATCTCTAAAATAAGCAAATAACTAATACCTAGTAAATTACTGAAAGTTCTTTAATAGAACTTCGTCATGGAAAGTTTATGTACGTGTGTTAACGTAAACACATAGAGCATGTCTGTGAGGATGAGTTCATTTTATCCTATTGTGACTCTTGTTCATTTGTCCTGTTTTCCTTCCTTCCATTTTTCTTTTTTCTTCCAATTTTTATTAATTAAAACTACAGGACTAAACAAAATGCCATGCATTTAGTAGGTGAATTACTAGAAGAAAACAGAGCTGTGTGTGCCTTCAGTGTAATATATCAGGAGTGATCCGTCATTGAGAGAACCAACAAGTCATAGATAGGCAATATTATAAAAAATGGAGGATGAAGAGAAAGAATCCATACTTTTCCTCATAAATTCTTTTCATGAACTAGCCTAACACAGGAACCCACGAGCGGCTTTTGGTACTTAATACTGCCATTTTATTACTATAACAGTTCCAAATACCATAAAATAAATACTTGAGGTTTCTCTTATTCCATTACAGAAATGCCAGCAATAATTTTCACTGAGCATCAACAATGAACAGTCTTCTTATTTCCTTCACCTAGCCAAATGCTTACATTTTCTAACATTATTTTCTCATCCCTATTTCAATGAGTCTTACCCTTTCTCCTGAATATTGACACACCTCTCATCCACTTTGTTTTCCAAAACCTGGCCACAAAGTGTCATTTTAATAACTTTAAACTGTTCTGTTCTTCTGATCTGGAAAGTAAACTCATATATCACAGGGAAGTGTGTTGCTTGAAGTACACTGTGCAGGTGAAGGATAATGTTTTAGGCAGCTCCTAATTGCCAGGAACCAAAAGAGCTACACACAAGAGTACAGTTTGGGTCCTTCCCTTTTATTGTTGACCATTCAACATTGTTCTTACTAACTTAACTTAATCTGCATATTCTGCCTTCTATCCTATTTTATGTATGACTCCCTCTATCTAACCTATTAACCACTACTTCTTTAAATTTCCCAAAGTAAAAAGCCACTTAGGACATATTTCCTAATAAGTAGCAACAAAACAAAGCAAAGCAAAATAAAACAAAACAAAAACAAATCCCCAAGGAAAAGCCTTTTATTATTTATTTATTGGAAATCACAGTGAGCTTCTTAATGTCATGTGTCGTTTTGTTTTGTCCTTACGTGTCATGTTACATATTTTTGGGTCTTTCAATCCCAGTTTCATTTACAATTTTGGCATCAATTATATTTTTTTCTGTTCTTTATGTCCTATTTTGCTGCATGAATATTTAGAGAGTTATATTACAGAATTTGGCACATACGACTCTAAGAAGTCCCTGAGTAGAGTTCCACACTTTCCCCTGAGTGACAATGCAGTCCTTTTTACTATTCTAGTCTTTTGTTAAATGTACTAGGAAATCTGGAGGATGACCACTATTCTGGCCACCAGGAATCCAGTTTAACTAAAATAAATGTACTTGCAATTGCTAATGGGACCAAAGAAGATGTTGGCCTTTGAAAGTATGACTGAATCTAAAAGTGAGATAAACTCTCAGATTTTACACTGCTCACCTTTAGATAAGTTTTTTGACCAAAGGGTTAGGATTTTGTAAGAATAGACTCCCAGCTGAGGATTAAATTCATTATTGGGAACTCAGAACTATAAAGGCCAAGCCTCTCTAGTAAACATTCTGTGATTGCTACATTTGATCAGGTCAGGGTTTTGTGCGGGATGAAAGTTGCAGTGTCACCCTTTTGTCCACAGTGATGAATGACACAAAACCCCTGGCTGGATAATAGATGCAGGTAGAATTGAATGTGCTAATGACTAACAGGCAATTGCTCCCTTGGAGATTGTTCCACTCAGAGATAATGACTGCTGGGTAGGTGCATACTTTCAGTTGGAAGTTGAGCCAGCAGGAAGATATTACATTCTCTGAGTGGGGAGTTACTGTGAACATCCATGCAGAGCCTCTGAGCATTTTAAGGAATGAAACTTCATGTACTCGGATGCTGCAAAAGTGTCCTGCCACATTCAACCAAGTTGCAAGTGCTGTACCACTTAAAATGTAGACTTTATCTTCTCAAGGCGATATGACTAGAGTTTCTTCCTTTCCAAGGGATCACAGATTACAGAGTCAAATGACCCTACTGTATCTTCTGTTATGAAAGAGAATGAGATTGTAAAGGCAGAAAATTAAAATAAGCTTCATTATTTCTCAAAATAGATGAGCTCTCTTGTGATCTGTTTCTATATCAGAGACTCTCAGCCTCTTCAAGATGATTTTCTGTGTCTATTCATTCTAAAAAGGTAGTTTATAATCCCTTTTATTAAAAGAGATAAAGAGTGTAAATTTATTTGCTGGAACTTCTTTGTTAAAGAATGTTGTCAAAAGTCACATACACCTGCATTGTGTGCCTTTAAGAAAGAATGTATGATGTTAAGCTCCATGAATACATTTCTAGAAACTGATTTACGACTGGGTCTCCAAAACCCAGCTCCTAGTAAATGTTTATAGTAAGGTGAACAATGACTCCCAAATATACACAGCTCATAATCACCTGAGCCTATAAATGTTTATTTACCGAAAGGAACATTGTCCACATGTTTGCCAACCTTCAGATGTGGAATCAGCTCTTAACAGAGAGCCTTCTTTTATGTGCATGAGTGTTTTGCCTGCATGTATGTCTGTGCATGGCTCGTGCCCGCAGAAACCAGAAGAAAGCATTGGATACACTGGAACTGGACTTATAGATGATTGGTAGCTGTAAATCACAGAGTCATCTCTCTGCAGCCCCAACCAAAGGATAATTTAAAGAGGAAACAAGGTAACCATTGCTGTGAAACACTATGACCCTGCTTTGAGAACTGGGAACAGGACAAGGAATGTGAAAAATGCTGCTTCTCCTAGCTGTAGCAGGGATGTGAGCACCAGAAGCTTCAAGTAAGCTTTCTAGATGCTGAGGCATCCCATCAGAGAGCCCAGTCCTCTCAACCCAGCTTTCTGTCCATGTGTCTGTTTGTTCTTTATTAATTCCCTCGAATTCTTAGTCAGGCTGAGTCCCTGGTAGTAATATAATTATTTGGCAAATGGTGCCTAAACAGCACCAGAAACCTTGGACTCTAGCTATCGAGTATCCTCATCGGTCAGATGAGGGAATTTCTTGAGAGTAGCATGATTATTCAGGTAAAGGAACCAATACAGGAAAAGGAAGAAAAACAGGGAAAGGATGAAATAAAGGCAGAGAAAGAAAGAAGGAAGAAGGCACTAATAAAGAAATAGAGGAAACGAAGTTTAAAATATTAGGTGTAAAGCATGGGACAAATGAAGTCCTGGGACAGGTAGGAACGTGCTGGTGCTTTTGGGGAGAGGTGGAAGAGACCTCAGAAGTGTGGTAAAGGCTTTTCAGCTTCATAGGTTTCTGAGCTGTGTTCAGGGGTCACTCCTGTGATCTTTCAGAGAAGAAGTTGTGAATTTGGCTACTTGAAAAATAAATAATAGGAAGAATTTAGGGATGCCGTATTTGCTATCAGTTTAACCACTTTCCCATTACATTTGGCAAAAACCATGCAGTGCACAGATGGCAGAGGCATAGTAGGGGTCTGGATAGAGCGGCTGTCTAGGCCATATGCCAGCTCCTCCATTTTCAGAGGCTTATTCAGAGGCCTTTCCTAGTAAGTATACTCTCCAGAGCATGAACATGGAGGTGATGATCTAGGTAGGCAGGAGGGCCACACTGGTGCCTATGCCTTTTCTCCTCACCGTTGCTGCAATGCACCAGCAACTGAACGCCAATAGCAAGGAGTTGCTGCAGTTTCTCCTTCAGAGGGTCCAGTTCACTCAGTCCCAGATTGAGTGAACACGTGTTTTTATATTCATTACCTTGCTGCCCTACCTAGTCAGGTCTGTTCCTGGGATGATGTTAGATGTAGTAAGTGCTGATGTGGCTTTGGGGAAAGTGGAACATTTCTTCAATGCTGATGAAAGGGAAATCGGGTAAAGGCATTGAGGAAATCACTTTGAAGTTCCTCAAAAAGCTAAAAATAGATAGACCACATGATCCAGCTCTGAAACTCTGGGCACCCAGCAAAAATTCTCTATATTATTTGTTCACTGGTGTTTGTTGCTGCCCATGCATAATAGTTGGAAATGAAAACAACCTTGATGCCCAAAACTGAAGAATTGATAATAAAAATGTGGTAAATTCACTCCTGTTCCCCACCCCAGTACCTGATCATGTTCCACTTTTCCCCTCCCTGTTTGCTCTCCAACCCAGGTACCTTCCTCAGCAGAAAGAATGGAAACAGGCAACTTCAGGAGGTAGGAGGTGAGGAAACCCTGTAGAATGTACCAGAGATCTGGGAGGACAGAGACGTTTAGAACTCAAAGGCCAGGACCATGGATGAAATGCCCTACAGAGGGGTGAGGGAACTTATAAAGTCCACTTCCAATAGAAAGACAGTGCATCAAGTGGAAGGATAGGGTTGCCATCCCAGAGTCAAAAAAATCTGACCCAGAATTATTCCTGTCTAAAAGAACTGCAGGGACAAAAATGAAGAAGAGACTGAGGGAAAGGAGGTTCTGTGATTGGCCCAAATTAGGATCCAGCTCAAGGGGAGGCTCCAAGGCCTGACACTACTACTGGTGCTATAGTGAGCTTTCAGATAGGAGCCTAGTATGACTGGCCACTGAGAGGCCCAACAAGCAGTTGAAAGTGTTAGATGCAGATTCTACCAACCAATGGACAGAAGCTGGGGACCCCTATAGTTGAATTAGGGAAAAGCTGGAAGAAGCTGAGGAGAAGGGAGACCCCATAGGAAGACCAACAGCCTCAACTAACCTGGACCCCTGAGATCTCTCAGACACTGAGCCACCAATCAAGCAGCATACACTAGCTGATATGAGAACCCCAACATATATACAACAGAAGACTGCCTGGTCTTGCCTCAGTGGGAGAAGATGCACCTAACTCTTGAGAGACTTGAGGCCACAAGAAGTTGGAGAGAGGTGGTCAGTGAGTGGGAGTGGGGTGGGGACATCCGCTTGGAGACAAGGAGGAATGGGATGAGTAACATTCAGATGGTGGACTGGAAGGGGGATAATGACTGTACTGTAAAAAAAAGATTAAAGAGTAATAATTAATAATAATAATAATCTGTAAAAATGTGGTACATTCACATAATGCATTTTTTCAGCTATGAAATAAAAGTTAAATTACAAAATTTCAGGTAAATGGATAGAAGTAGAAACATCCATCATGAGTGAAGTAATTCAGACTCAGAAAGACATTCACATGTTTTCTATAATTTGTGGATATTAACCTTAGCTAATATGATATATCTAATGAATATATAGCATATATATGTCAAAGTTAATATTCACTTAAAATACCATATAGGTCAGGAAACTAGTAATGAACTAATGTGGGGATTGGAAGTTTACAAGCAAGGCAGAAGAACCCAGTCATAAAAAGAGGGGGGTAGAATAATGGGACAGGAAATTTGAATGAAGTGTGAGTTCAGAGGGAATGCTAAAAAGTATTACTGAAGACACTTCTTAAATATATATACATACAAACATTCATATATATATATGTATATATATATATATACATACATACATACAAAAAGATTTTAATGGAGTTGCCCTATAAGACAGCAGCAATAACACTGCAAGATACAAAAGAAAACTATTGAATGGTTACCTCTTTTTCAGTTGTTGATTAGTGAGGTCCCAAGAGTCGAAAGTGCTACAGAGCTTTGCTCTTGCTTTTGGTTACAACTGAGAACTTGACAAGGAATAGCTTGTTTCAGAAGATACCATACACTTTCCTCATAGAACATTGAAAACAATCAAGCAGGTAGTAACCTGGGAGCTTTATCCTTATTGACTACCTTTCATAGTGTTAGAGCTATGCACTCCACTGAGGATAAATGATACTTGTTAAGTACCACGTAATAGACAGTGATAGAACTTTGCACACAGCTGAGGTATGAATTAAGTTTATCTCTCTTAAATATATGCAGAGAACTGTACGAATTACAATAGTGATCAACCTGACAATTGCACTGCTGTATTTGTAGCTTGACTTTTGTGTGGATAACCAATCACTTTCTGATGGAATTCACGGTCTGCTCCCTAAGACAGAGTCCATACCTGGCATCAAAGCCAGGCCAAGAATCTGTAGCTAGATAGCTTATAGACAAACTAAAATTAGTACTATGTGAAGGGGACAGAGTACTAAACTAATATCAAATCCTAATGACTTATTGTCATACCGTAGATTAGTGTATCCCTTAATCCTCATCAGAGAAGCTTCCTTTTTAAATAAATAGGAGGTGGTTAGCACAGAGGCCCACATCTGTTCAAGATGCAGAGAATAATGGACTGCAGAGTGCTCATCGCTAAATGGAGCAATTGCAATATTTCTCCTCCAAAGGCTCAGGGATCATGGCTGAAGAACAAACAGAAAGCTATTAAGTAACAGCATGGGTAGATTACAACAGAATAGTGTTTTTTCAGAAACAAGAGGGGAAGATACTCAAGTGAACTTAGTGTTTGTAATACCATGCAAAAAAACCTACACAAGCACTAACAAGACAACATCTCAGGACAGACTGGGAAAGTCTTTCTGAAGTCTCCTAGTTGAGAAGCTATTGGTAATGAATAGTTGCCGACATAGGGAGGGGGTTTTAATTAAGGGTATAGACCCTTGTAGGTAGAATGAAAATGAGTTCTAATGAATGTGTACACACAAAAGTACTTGGTCAGCACAAATTTGATAGCATGGGTTTAAAAACAAGTTCAAAGTTGGGTAGGTAGGGAAGATTGTGAATTTGGAAAGAGTTGGGTCAGGAAGGTGAATATGATCCAAATATATAAGAACATCTCAAACAAATGATAAAAATATTTTAAATGGGGGCACAAAAGGGAGTGGAATGACAAGCAGATATGAGAGTCACTGAGGTGAGGTAGATTAAAATATAATACATGAGATTCTTGAGGACTTAATAAAATATTTATCAATCTTTCATTTAGAAAGTGATGTAAAATTATATTCTGAGGGCTAGAAGCTGAAGAAGAAGAAGGGAATAGATTGGAATCTGAGCTTCTGAAACGAATTTTCCAGGATACACTCCAGTTTCAGCCCAGTAAACCAGACAACGTTCCTGGCCCCCAGAAATGAGTAGAATAAGTAACACTTATGATATGAAATTTTTTATTAATTTATGGTATCACAAAAAACATAAAGTTTAGTAAATATATCTTGAAATAATAATTTATAGAGCAGGCAGTAATAACCCAGTTCATTCACTGTAATATGCTAAAAGTGTGAGAGAAAGAAGATCATTGTACTACATATTTGTTCCATTAAAAACTTTTAAAAAGCTTTAACATTTATTCATTCATTTTATGTGCTCGAGTGTTTTTTTTTTCTGCAAGTATATATGATTATCATGTATGTACTTTAGGTCCTCAGAAGTCAGAGGAGAACATCAGATCCCCCTGAATTATATAGTAACTTTGTGGATGCCGGAAACTGAGAGTAGGTCCTCTGTAAGCAATGAGCGTTGGTAATCACAGAACCACCTTCCTGACTCCTTAAAAGCTGCTACTGTTGAGAAAAAAATATATCTCATCATGTTAATAATGATTACATTCATATAAGCAAGTGTTTTATTGGTATTTGTTTTAGTTGTTTCATTTGCTTTATGTTGGTAAACATTGTTACCCTGGGTAACAGAGGCACAGCTCAATTTCATTCCCTAAAGGAGGCTGAGTAGTTCTCTTTTCCCTTAGGATCTCCCTTCAGGCAAAACTAAGATTCAAGGCTTCATGACAGAAAATAATTTCAGGAAGAACCAATATAAAGAGATGGAATTTGAAAGACATTTTTAATATAGACTTTAAAGAAAGAGTCTCACAGAGCACAACTCAAGGATAGAATGATATATATTCATATGTAGATATGAGATTTTTAAGGGAGTCTCAAGTAATCATATTTATAAATAATATAAAATGTTTTTCTTTTGTGGCTTTCAAGTTACATCTCTGATGGATAGGAAGAACCCTTGTCCTTGCTAACAAAAGACAAAAGATGTAGGTTACACAAGAGTTGAAGAACTTTCTTCTGTTGCATGAGGTTATATGGTATATTTATGGGAGGTGTGGTTTAAATCTGGGAATGAGGGAGAAGTGCTAGAAGTGAATACATCATTTTGGTCCCGAGTAAGCATAAGACTTCTTTTGGAAAAACATAAATTGTCTCTGTGGACAATTTAGAAATTATTAGCACTATAAAAGTCTTTTGCCTTTCCTAGTAGAATAAAAGCAGGACACATCTTGAGAATAGAGTCACTTCTTTCTCAGCTTGCTTTTCAATCATATTGTACAAATTCCCTATTTTTCTAACCTGCCTTAAGATAAGTTAAGATGTTAACTTCATGATTAATGGTTTCTTTTTATTTTTTTATTTTTGGGCATTTACTTTTAGACTTTATTAGATTAAAATAAATTTATGTATTCTAGGAGCTGGCCATTCTCCCCAACCTATAAAGATTAACTCTTATTATTAATTATATCTAGAGCAATGTTTTGTTCATTTAATTATATTTGTACATGTCTCCATATTAAAAGAGTTACTGTAGGACAAGTGTTTCTTCATTTATATGTACATTTTATGACATGTAGAATAATTTTTTTTTCAAATTTTTTTCATTTTTACACTCCAGATTTTATTACCCTCCTGGTCCACCCTCTGACATTTCCACATCCCATACCTCCCCCTTCCACCTGTCTCCATGAGGATGTCCCACCCGACCCATCCCATTCACCCTACTAGACCTCTAAACTTCTAAACTTCCTGGGGCTTCCAGTCTCTTGAGGGTTAGGTACATCTTCTCTGACTGAACCAAGACCCAGGAGTCCTCTGTGTATATGTTGGGGGCCTCATCTCAGCTGGTGTATGCTGCCTGGTTGGTGATCCAGTGTCTGAGAGATCTCAGGGGTCCAGGTTAATTGAGACAGCTGGTCCTTCTACAGGGTTGCCCTCCTCCTCAGCTTCTGCCAGCTTTCCCTAATTCAACCAGAGGGGTCAGTAGCTTCTGTTCATTGTTGGGTGCTCATTTCTACATCTGACTCTTTCAGTTGCTTATTGGGTCTTTTGGAGGCAGTCATGATAGGTGCTTTTGTGATTGTTCCATAGCCTCAGTAATGGTGTCAGGTCTTGGGGCCTCACCTTGAGCTGCATCCCACTTTGGACCTGCCACTGCACCTTCTTTTCCTCAGACTCTTCTCCATTTCCATCTCTGCTTTTCTTTTATACCAGAAGAATTATGTTGTGGTTTGCCCTGAAGTTACTGTATTTTGATGCTAATTCCACTGCCCCAAGACAGCTGCCTAGTCTAGGACTCAGAACTCAGATGACTTCACCAGAACCTTCTCCCCATTGAATTTGTAAAGTACTGGTAAGGGGCAGGTACAGGATAGAAGGAGGCCTGTCATTGGAGGAGAAGGAAGGATGGGTGGGAGAGAAGTTTTTCCTGGCAGGACAAGATGGCAGGTGATGTAAGATTCTGCTCTGTGTATTTACAGGTTGTTATTAATGTCTCAAGGGATGGATAGTACGGGCTTTGTATGTTTAAGTGGGGAATTATATCTTACCAATTGATCTAAGATTATTGTGTTGTGTGTGTTCCTTTATGTGAGGGTTTTGAGGAAATGGGTTCTGTTTCCGCCAAGATATCTAGCAGATATCTGGTCACCGCAGTGAGGATCAAGTGGGGAAAAAGACAATACATTTTTATTTTTATATTTTTACAACAACAGAATTATGGATCAGAGTTTTGACTGTGGGATGACAACCCCATCCCTCACTTGATCTTTCTCCTGAAGGTGAGCTCAACAAGTTCCCTCCCCCCACTGTAGGGCATTTACCACCCCTGCCTTGAATCCTGATTGTCTCTCACTTCCCAGGTCTCTGGTACATTCTGGAGGGTCCTCCCAGGACTTTTGAGGTCTCCCGTTTCCATTTTTTGCACATAGGAAATCTTTAGAAAATTTTGGTTAACTGAATTTGTCTAATAGCAAGAAATGTATTCTTTATTGCCTAATTAAGGAACAAATCACTATGTGTAAATGTACATGTGTGTATGTCCCCTAGTTATTGTTAACTGTCAAGTTAACACAGCCTAGATTCACTGAAAAAGGGAGTCACAATTGAGAGACTACCCAGAACCTGTAGTTCATCTGTAGGAATGCATGTGGGTAAGCGTCTTGATTGTTAATTGTTGTGAGGGAGAGTCCAGGCTACTCTGGGTTGTACAATTTCCTGAGCAGTTGGTTTTGGCTAAAAGCTATACTAGTCTTGGGCATAAACCCAAAAGATGCCCCACCATGCTAAAAGGGCACATTTTCCACTATGTTTATAGTTACCTTATTTGTGATAGCCAGAAGCTGGAAACAACTCACATGGCCCATAATGGAAGAATGGATACAGAAAATGTGGTTCATTTACACAATGGAATACTAGTCAGCTATTAAGAACAAGGATATCATGAGTTTCACAGGCAAATGGATGGATCTAGAAAATATCATCTTGAGTGAGGTAACTCAGACCCAAAAGGAGATGTATTAGGTATGTACTTGTAAAACCTAAAGAAAATTACAAAGCAGCCTGTAAGATACCCCTCTAATGAAACTCCCCCTAACGGAACTCCCATGCCCAGGAATTCCATCAATTAATACTCAACTATCCCCATTGTGGTTTTATGGCCGAGGAATTCCATCAGTTAAACCTCACTCATCCCCACTGTGGTTTTATGACCTAGTTACACCCTGTCCTTAGAGCCCCATGACTTACGGGAGGTAGTCTTATGGCCAGCGGGACCGCTAGAGGCTTTGCACCGCTCAGAGAGGTCACCAGAAATAATGTAACCATGATGTGGACCAATGAAGTCAATGGGCAGAAAAGCCCAACCAATCCTCGTATGCCTTGATGTCCCCTCGCTATTCCTGTGGCTCTTGTGGTTTTTGTGCTTAAAAGTAGCGTGAATCTGTAGGGCGTGGTTCTTCTCCCTCGGTTCCCGTCTGAAGTCTGAGGAACCCTTGCACGCAGGAAATCGAAATTAATAAACCTCTTGTTGATTGCATCGAATCTGGTTTCTGTTGTCTTTGGGACAAGCAGATCTTTGGTGGTGGTCCTTTGGGTCCAACATACTCACTAATAAGTGGATATTAGCAGAAAAGTACATAATGCCCAGGATACAATCCCCAGAACTCAAAAAGGTTAACAGGCTGAAGGGCCCAAGTAAGAATACCTCAATCCCTCTTGCAGGGGTGGGGGGAGGAAGCAATCACGGAGGGGGGTGCAGAGGGAGGGAGGGACCTGGATGGGGGAGCAGAGGGAAACATGGTCAGGTATGGGTGGGGGTAAATAGGACTGAAGCCCTGAGGGCCAGCAGAAACAACTGAAAGAGGCAACTTTCCGGAGGTAGGAGGTGGGGGAACCCTATAAAATGTACTAGAGACCTGGGAGATGAGAGACTCCCAGGACTCAAAGAAAGGGACCTTAGATGAAATACCCCACAGTGGGGAAAGGCAAGTTGTAGATTCCAACTCCAGTAGAAAGATAGGGTATCAAGTGGAGGGATTGTGTGTAGAAAGATAGAGTATCAAGTGGAGGGATTGTGTTGCCATCCCACAGTCAAGAGCTCTGATCCAGAGCCTGAAAGAACTGCAGGGATGGAGATGGGATGAAGACTGAGAGAAAGGAGGTTCAGTGACTGGCCCAATTTCGGATCTAGTTCAAGAGGAGGTCTGGGGCCCTGACACTTACTGGTGCTGTGGTGTGCTTAGACAGTGCCTAGCATGGCTGCCCTCTGAGAGGTCCAATAAGCAGCTGGTAGGGTCAGATGCAGATACTTACACCCAATCAATGGACAGGAGCCAGGGATCCCTGTGGTTGAATTAGGGAAAAGCTGGAAGAAGCTGAGGAGGAGGGCAACCCAAGAAGACAACATTCAGTCTCAAGTATCCTAGACCCCTGAGATCTCTCAGACACTGGACCGCCAACCAAGCAGCATACAAGGCCCTGACACATTACATCAGAAGACTGCCTGGTCTTTCCGCAGTGAGAGAAGATGCACCTAACCCGTGAGAGACTTTAGGCCCCAGGAAGTGGGGAGGTCTTTGAGGCAGGAGTGAGGAGGCATGGACAGCCTCTTGGAGACAGGAGAGAAGTTATGGGTTGAGTAACAGCTAGAGGGTGACCGAGAAGAGGGATAATGACTGGACTGTAAAAAAAAATAATAATAATAATAATAGAAAAGGCATCTAGCTAAGCACTGGTTTGTAAGTGAATCAGCAAAGCATTCCTCCATAGTTTCTGCTTTAAAGTTCCTGTTTGAGTTCCTACCTCAGCCTTCAATGATGACCTGGAATCTGGATTTTTAAACCAAATAAATCCTTTCCATCACTAAACCATGTAACAGGCCAGAGTCTGTTATCACAGCAATAGAGATATAACTTTAACAACGCTTGGATACAGAAGTGGAATGCTATTGTAAGTGCCTCACCCATGTGTACTTTTATGCATTTCCTTTCCTTTCTTTTCTTACTTTTTGTTGAGGGTGGGTTGATGATTGTGGAGTGTTTTGGAACTTTGACCTTGAAAAGTCATTAAGTGTTCAAAGCTAAATGGCCATTCTGTGGGAGCTTAAAAGATAAGAATTCTGGGGGAAATGGACACAATAAAAGCTTGAAGACTTTACTGACACAGAATTGTGGCCATTTTTTTTTTTGTTATTTTGGATTAATAATCTGTGCTTATCAGCTAAGGCTGAAGCATAAAGCATGATTAATAAGAGTGCTGGACACTGGTTCCAAATTTGCACTTACTCTGAGGAATCACAAAAGGCACATGACATTCCAATTAAAGTACAGGCTTATGAATTCAGGTGATTGATGATGTTTTTTCTAAAGTCTGACTTCCAGTGGGGCCAGTATATCTCTGAACTCATCTTATGTTTATTCCTCCAGTCCTTGAATGTACAGTTGGAATAAATATGCTTAGCAGTTTGCAAATTCCCACACTGGTTCCCTGGCAAGTCTAACAAGGGCTATTATTCTTGGAACAGCCAAATAGAAGCCTCTAGAGTTGCCTTTGCCATGGAGAGTAGCAAACTAAAACCACTAAAGCATATATAAAGGACTTAGTCTTACTTGATTCTTCTGCAAGGTGTCCACTATATTAACATTATGATGATTGGATCAAAAGAGCAGGAGGTTGTAGCTACTTTGAACTTTTTCCATGAAAGCCTCATTGAATGAAGTCTTCTATGCTTGCCTGAGTCAGTAGTATTTCCTCAAAATCAGTGAACAGAGTTAATTCATGAGGGAGAGGACAGGTTGCATTTAAATTGTGCCCAAATTTTGTAATCAGCACATAAAAGTTGGTCATGTAGTACTGGTATGGATGACACATAAAGGACCATAGATAGCCTCTGGGGCCTGATGCCCTATCTTAGTCTCTGTCAAAAGGTTTGAAAAGGACATCAGTGAAGGTGTGGCCTTAGATTCAGTGGAGATGCCATGATATTAGAAATGTTAAGACTGTAGGGGTTGAGGATTTAGCTCAGTGGTAGAGCGCTTGCCTAGCAAGCGCAAGGCCCTGGGTTCGGTCCCCAGCTCCAAAAAGAAAAAAAAAAAGAAAAAAGAAAAAAAAAAGACTGTGGACATCAGCAGGTGTTGAGTAGTAAAACTTTATTTTCTTTATTATATCATGTGATAAAACTGGATTTAAAATTATATATAGGTGGGCCAAAAAGGCTTTTGGTTAGGAAGACAAAGAGAACAAAATATAATGGGATCTATATAAAAAAAATCACATTAAATACATTATGTCGTATACTAGATTTTGTGTGTGAGTACTTGTATATGTTGTATGTGTTGAGGGTTGTCTGTTTAGGGGCACTTGCATATGTGTTACATGTGTGCAGAAAACAGACGGCAACTTTGTATGTCATCCCTCAAGAGGCTTTGCAGAAGTGTCTCTCATTGGGTTGGAATTTGATGAACAGATTAAGCTAACCAGCCAATGAGCCTGGGGAAGAATCTTGTCTCTCTTTTCACAGTGCTGACATTACCAGTATGTATCATTTTGTCTGACTTTTTGCATGTTCTGAGAATCAAACTCCAGTCCTCATGCTTGCCCAGCAAACACTGTACCACCTAAGCTCCTTCACTATCCTCCGTGTGCTAACTTAAATATTAATTGAAAATGTAGTAACTAATAAACTTCTTTAACTATAATAAATATATAATTAATACATTACTTTACATCTGTGTGATTTATATTTAATTATTTTCAAAGAATTTTAGATGTATTACTTTTTAAATCCCCCAAACACCACTTAAATACCAAGTAAGCAGAAAAATATAACATTACTGTAGATTTAAACAGAGAAATATTTAGGTTCAATAGCTCAAAATTATGCACAAACTAAACATAGTTTGTGTTCTGGATAACATGCAAATGCTTCATATTTCTGTAGCATGGTAAGTTTAGAAAGAGAGGTCAGAGATATATGGAGTCAGCCATAATAGGTACATTTATCTTTATCTTATTATGAAGTTCTATAAACTTTAGGAAATATTGACTATATAAGCATGAAAGGGAAATATAATCAAATAAGATTGCTCTTTAATTGTAAGTATGGTTATGATTTCCCCTAAACAATAATTGGTGTAGTATGTAGGTGAGGATTGAATGTAAGTGGAAGAATTGGTTTCACATATGCCTCATCATCCTATTATGTTATTTTTGTAATAAAATATTGTTGATTTCATGGAATGAGATAATAGGTTTCCCTTTCCTCTCTTCAAACCCCATCAATTGAACAGGTAACAAAGCTGACACGTTCAAGGTCTTGGACTTACATTCTAGGCGAATGATCATCCTGAGTGTTTTGGGGGGATCTGGTTGGGAACAGCACAGCTGCTTGAGAACTCTTGGCTGAAGACCAGTTCTCTTCTGAGACAATTTCTCCTTTTCATCAAAATTGCTATGATTCCTTTTTATATCTTGATAAAAAAATTAAAAAGAAAAGGTAACATTAATTGGTAATAAAAGAATAAGAAAAATGGCTGCAATAAAGAGGACAAAACAGAAGCTTTGCAGTTTTATGAGGTCCCATTTGTTGATTCTTGATCTTAGAGAATAAGCCATTGGCACTCTGTTCAGGAAATTTTCCCTTCTGCCCATGTGTTGGAGGTTCCTCCCCACTTTCTCTTCTATTAGTTTCAGTGTATCTGGTTGTATGTGGAGGTCCTTGATCCACTTGAACTTGAGCTTCATATAAGTAAATAAGAATGGATCAATTGCTTTCTTCTATATGCTGACCGCCAGTTGAACCAGCACTATTTGTTAAGTGTATATTAGACCAAAAGCTTGCCATACCCAAGATCAAATTCACACACCATATGAAGCTCAAGAAGAAGAAAGACCAAAGTGTGGATGTATCAGTCCTTCTAAGAAGGGGGAACAAAATATTCACAGGAGGAAACTCAGAGACAAACTATAGAGCAGAGGCTGAAAGAAAGGCCATCCAGAGACTGCCACACCTGGGTCCAAGCCATATACAGTCACCAAACCCAGACAATATTGCAGAGGCCAAGAGGAGAATGCTGACAGAAGCTTGATATAGCTGTCACCTGAGAGGCTTTCCTTGAGCCTGACAAATACAGAAGTGGATGCTTTCAGCCACTCATTGGACTGATAACTAAGTCTCCCATGGAGAAGTTAGAGAAAGGAATGAAGGAACTGAACAGGTATGCAAACCAATAGGAACAACAACAATATCAACCAACCAGACACCCTAGAGCTCCCAAGGACTAAACTACCAATTAAAGAGTACGCATGGAGGGACCATGGCTCTGGCTGCACATGTAGCAGAGGATTGCATAATCTGGCATCAAGAGGAGGAGAAGGCCTTGGGCCTGTGAAAGCTTGAAGCCCCAGTGTAGGGGAATGCCAGAGAGGGGAGACAGGAAGGAGTGGATGCGTGGGGAAGCATCCTCATAGAAGAAGTAGGTGGGGGGGGGTGCAATAGGGTGTTGCCAGAGGGAAACCAGGAAAGATGGATAACATTTGAAATGTAAATAAAAATATCCAGTAAAAGAAAAAAAAATCACAAAACACAGAGCAAACAAAAGGTATGGTTTGGAAAGAGGAAAATCAGTCTCAATATGTGGTTAGCTTCTTAAAATGTGAAGGCAAAGTGGCTAAAGGTGTGATTTCATACAGTAAAGATGCTTGCCACCAAGGCAGACAACCCGAGCTTGATCCTTAGGGACCAAATTGTAGAAAGAGAGACTCAAACTCCCAAATGTTGTATGTTGTTCTCTGAACTTCACACCAGCATGTCACACACATACATACACAGACACATGCACGTACACACACATGCACATGCGAACACATATACAAACTATTCCGAACGTTATAAAAAGGAAAAATGGTGTAAATTTTTTGAAGAAGCATTATTTTTCTGTAGCTGTTGTAAATAAAATAGTCTGGTTTGGGAGTGGAAATGGTAATATAAGCCTTTAATCCCAGCACTTGAATGGCAGAGGCAGGTGGATCGCTGTGATTTCCATTCCAGACTTCATAGTGAGTTTTAGGACATCCAGTATTACATAGATTCTATGTCTCAACCACCAGACAAACAAACAAATAGTCTGGTTTGGGCGGTCTGACCAGTCAAGTAGATTAATGTCATAGAATAGGGAACATAGATATGATTTCTAAGCTCTCATGGACACATGAAAAAATGTGGTATTTCAGTTCACTGGGGAAAACATAGATTGAAAAGTAAATCATTTTAGTTAAATTGTATAATGAGCTTAAAAAAAGAAAGTGTAGCTAACATCTGGTTTTAAGTTTCAAATCTCCTTAAAGACATAAAAGCTAAAGACAAGTGGCTAATAGGCATCAAAAATACTAAATGTATAATCAGCTTCATGAGTATATGTCCAATGGAATCACTCAAGACTCAGGTTCAAACTCACGATGATTTTTGAACCAAGCAAGCCTCAGTTTTCATAGTACTTAAATCTGCAAATGATGTATCAGTGCCCGCCTTGCACATAGACTTTAAATTACAAATTAAAACTTCTCTTAAAAAATCAAAATGCTGATGTTATAGCATGAATCAACTGGTTTTAAACTCTTTGACATCACTTATCAAAATTTAAGACTAGTTACTTCCATATAGAAATTTTTTGAAGAATAGGTCTGTAGGTATTTAATGAACAAATATGTAAAACAAAGGACGTTTATAATAACTTTGCTCATAATGGCAAAAGTACAATCATAGATCTTAAAAATTGATTATGAATTGATGAGTACATTTATATATCTGTATTGTTATCCTTAAACATGAAATGTTACATAAGTTATTTCTACCTTGAAATGCATTCATATAAGATTCAATGAAACTGATATGAAAAGATATCTACAATTGATTGTCTAGTGAGAAGTTGGCTAACATTAAGTAGATGATATGTTTAAGGCCTTGTAGAAAACTTTTTACACATATGTATAAAAATGTCTGGCAAGCAGAAAGGTGGGGTCTTGGAATTGCCTCATAAACTACACAAACACTGATCTCAGTAAGAAAGTTATAGTTTATTGAGCACACATGGTCATCCAGGGCCATGGTCCAGATTGGGGAAATGAACCATGACCCAGAATTAAGATCCTACAGGGCTTTTATTCCATAATTGACAAATGTAAAAAGTTATTTCACCAATCAGAATTTAAGAACAGGGAATTTCTTGAGGAACATGTCTTTGTTATACATTTATCCTGTTCCCATTGGTTGGGGTAGTCAACTGTGCCCTGTCTAATATTCATGTCCTAACTTGCCTCTTATATTAGGGTCTATCCCAGGGGCAGCTTATACAGGAAAAGCTTATACAAGGTGTAGAGAGTGCTGTTGGGTGGTTTGTTCAGGTCCAACCTTGGGTAAATATACAAAAGAGTTCTGTTGACTTTTACAGGAATTTGTTTCCAAGGGCACAGAACATAACAGAATATGTAATCAATCTTGGTATTAGAAAGCTTCCTAGGAGCAACAGAAACATGAGAAAGTTTCCCTATAATGAAAGAGTAGCCAAGTAACTGTTACCTAGGCCTTAACATCTTACTAGGCCTTAAGCAATAAAGTTTCACGGATATGAGAAACAAAGTTGTAAAAACAAGGTTTTGAGAAATACATCTGAGGTCAGGTTGCCTGATGAGATGACAAAGTTTTAGTGGTCAGAATGACCAAACTTTTCTGACCATAAGTTAGGACAAAACAAAGATAACTGTTCTGGGAAAGACTCCCTACCCCTCCCTGTGGTAAATCCCTAGAACAACCACAAGACGTCATCCTGACCCTGCCGGACAACCCAGCCTTCCTCCCCCTTCTGAGGGATGTGCCAACTTAACCCTTTCCCAGTAAATTTCCAAGGCCAGGTGAAGGGCTAGATGAGGAAAGTGACTAATTGAGCGAAGAACAGCCCCTTGAGCAGGCCAGTCAATAACTGATCAGATCCTTTGTCTTGTGTACCACCAATGAGAATGAGCCAGCTAACCTGTTGCTGAAATCTGCCTTCTGTAGAGAATAAAAGTTGTGTGCTTTTTGAGTTCAGGGTTGTCTCTCCCTGTGTGGATAAGCAACCCCACGTAAGTGGATCATTAAACTCTTGATATTACAGTGATCGCTTTGTCAATTTGTGATCTGTGGGTTGCACTCCTGAGGTAGGGCTACTTCGGGGTCTTACAATAGGCCTTAACATTCTCTCTAGGTCTTAATATTTTAAATAGTCCTTAACACTTCATCTAGGCCTTAAAGTTTTACCTAGGCCTTAACAGAAAACACAAAGACATATTTTCTCTGAAACTAGAGGAAGTGTTCAATTTTGTTGTTATAGTTGCAAGTTACTAACAATGAACATTCTATTACCACCATAAAGAGGTAAATAAATAATTGTGAAATGTAATTTTAATGTTGTATAAAACAAATGTAATTTTTCTTCAAAAGTTTTATAAACAGTACTAAAAGGTCATGTTACTAAACATGTGCAATCTTTATAAGTCAAAAGAAGAAAGAGGGAAAAAAGACATATTGACCCCCAAAATAAACTGAACATAGTTTTAGCTATTTAGAAGGGTAGGACAGAGGGATCATAAGTTTAAAGCCAGCCTTGATAACTTATGAAGTTCTGTTTGTTTGTTTGTTTGTTTGTTTGTTCGTTTATTGTGTGGTATATGTGTAAATGTGGTGTGTTATTGAGTGCTATGTCAGAGTGTGCTACATGTGTATAGGTGTTCATGGAAGTGATTATAATCCTCCTGACTTAGGTAATAGGAACCAAACTTGGGTCCTCTGGAAGAGAAGCATGTGATTTTAATAGCAGATTCACCCTTTGACCTGAGACCCTATTTCAAAATATGAAAAAGAAGGACTATCAAAATAGCTCAGCTGTTAAGACCACTTGGATCTCTTCCAGAGGACCTAAGTTTGACTTCCAGCACCTTCATGGTGGCTCATGGCCACCAGAACTTCATTCTCAAGAGAACACTCTTTCAGTTTCCGTAAGAATCCATGCATGTACTGTACAAGCATACATACAGGCAAGCACTTTAATATATAAAGTGAAAATAAATACATCTTTTAACAAACAATTAAAACTCTATGCAAAGAAATGTTTAGCTTGCTATAAATGGCTATTGTAGGATTCACAGGGCACTGACCCCAGTGCTGCACAAAATAAAACCAATTCTACCACATACACTTAGAAAAGTGGATTGAATTTTGTTTTCGAAAACTATAAAGGGAGTAGAACGTACAAAGATTTTGAGAAACATAAAAAATTATGTCAGGTTTTATGTCACTATAGGATAGAAATGTTAGTTACTATGTCTGGAGCCAGAGTGAAAGAAAACACTGTACAAGATAAGTTATTTTAGTTCAAACTTAATTAAAAAGAGAGGAAATTATACCACAGTTAATGAACTGTAAAAGATTTTAGTCTTTCACCTAAAATAAGAACACAAGACTATAGTGGAATCCAGATGATGGATTACAGTCATTGAGGCAATTCTCCACATTGATTAAGATAAATACATAATCTCCAATAAATTGCTTCCTGATATCCCTTTAAGTTGTTTTACTTGAAAGAGATTCTAAATAGAGAAAAATAAGTGCCATCTGAAGTAGGTGCAGAACCACCTGCAGCTTGACTCTCTAAGGCTGATGATTAGAGACATTCTAGTCAAGTGTCTGATGTAATGCATCACATTGCTGTCATCATCTCTGATTGCAAATGGCTTCTTGGAGGTAATCCAGGAAGATGTGACAGTTATATGGAGAGGTACCCCAATGCAAACTTTATCTGTGTGTTTGACACTAAATGAACATATTAATACACTACTGCTTAAGATATATTGCTAGATCTGCTAGTAGATAGACCACATGGTTCTCTTCCAAAGGACCTGTTTGACTTCCAGTACTCACATATTGGCTCACACCCTCAAAATTCATCATAAAAGCTTATTCTTGTAGTAGATGGTAGTTAGTACAGAGACCCACAGCAGGACAAAGGAAAGAATGTGAGAAACTTCGCAGTGTTCATCTCTAGTTGAGATGTCTCTATTACACCCCTCCCTGAGAGTCTCAGTAGTGTGTGCAGAAGAAGAGATGAGAAGATTGTAAGAGGCAATGATGGTACATGACATAGGAAAATATTCAAGAGCACAACCAGGTCCATATGAATTCACAAACTCTGTAACAGCATGCATAAGACCTATACAAGCTCATGAAAGACAAAAATGCCCAGAATGAATGGAGGAAACCTACACACAAATCTCACTTTTAGCCAAGAAACTGTTTGCAAAGAATAGTTACAACAACAGGGAAAATCAGTGTTCTTCAGTGAAGTGACACTGCATAAATCAACCAGAGTCCAGTTCATGCTTCATGCTCAAGGGTAGTTGGCCAACACAAATCAGAATCTATGGTGTGTGTGTGTGTGTGTGTGTGTGTGTGTGTGTGTGTGTGTGTGTGTGTGTGTGTGTGTGTGTGTGTGTGTGTTAATAGAGAACAAAAACCTGTTGAGAAGAGACATGATCTGGGTGGGAAAATATATACAATTTTCACAGAATGAATAAAAATCACTAAGAGTAATGGTAACTGTTTGATTTAATTGTGTTATACATAATTCATTCTATTTTTACGTATGATAATTTAATCTATTTACAAATTCTCAGACAGGTCTCTGATGATGCCAACTAGTCTTGGTTTCTGTTCCTTAGGTTCCATCAGGTGGTCTTAGATTGTCTTGCTGTCTCTGACAGTTGCTTGACCCTCCTGTAACCCTGTGTGTCGACACTCATGTAGACTTGTTTCCTTTCAGCCAGATCTGAGAACAAACTGCTGCTCATGGCTTTGTGTGTCCTGAAGCCTCCAGGTGGGTCACTTGTAGCAGAAGAGTTGGTCTTACCTCTGCTTCACGTGTGTCAGCACTCCAGGTGACTGGCTTTTGACTTTCATTGTAGGTAGAAACATGTAGGGTCCTGCCCCTGTCTGCTCCTAGGGTTCCTGTGTTCCAAGGGCATTAGGTAGATTCCTCTTGGGCCAGGGATGTGAGCAGAAATGGAGGTCTCCACTGAGCTCTCAGAATTGTCTGCACTTCTGAGAGTCCAGCTCTTTCCCACATAGGATTTGGGTACAGAGAGCTGTGGATGTGGTTTAGCTCCAGGTGCAAGCAGAAATCAGAAGTTTCTTGTCCGAGATAATTTCTGCCTTTGTGTGCCCTGAGGCCATCAGGTGGGTCAAGTGGAGCAAAGGAGTTGGTCTCCCCTCTGCTCTCAGTTATGTAGGCACTCCTAAGGAGAGTGAAGGAAGGGATGGTAGAAAGGAAGAAGACATATAAAAGAGTGACTAGATCCTCTTAGCTGTCCCATGAACAAGCAAGAGTCAACAAATGGGAGAAATAAGACATAAATTTATACTATATAAAAGATAATGATTTGCTTCAGGATTTTCTTGGGAAATTCACCAGAACAAATCTGCTTTAAAGTGTATGCTTAATGTAAACCACTTCAATTGTTAAGAGATCGATTGAAGGATCTCTTCAGAATGAGAAATAACAAACCCCTTGGTATCATGGTCCAGGAATTGCCTCCTAAATACCAACCTTATCCAACAGGGACAGTTCATTGAGCATAGTCCCAGGACTGGTTAAAGAGAGTCATGATCCAAATTCAGGAACTGAACTGTAACCCTGAGAGCTAAGGACCTACAGGACTTTTAAAGCCTAAGATCTACAAATATCTGTGGCAAGTTATTCCACTAATCAGGATTTAGGGATAGGTGATTTTCCTAGAAACATGTCTTTGTTGTACATTTATCATGCTCCCATTGGTTGGAGTATTCAACTGTGGCAAGGGAACTTGCCTTGTCTAATATTCTTATCTTAACTTGTCCAAGGCTGGGACTTGTCTAACATTCATGTCTTAACTTGCCAACCAGGATTTCAGTTACCAGTTACCTGTCTCTTTCTGCCAAGTAGGATATCCGTTTCCAGGGAGGTCTTGGGAACATAAAATTTACTGGAAGACTATTCAAACTGGAAGTCTTGTTTCAAAGAGTTTCTTATATTGTTGCTGGTGTCTATCTTATTTTAAGGTCCATCCTAGGGGCAGTTTATACATAAAAATTTATACACACATGCAGGAAGTGCTACCTGGTGGTTGGTTTGGGACCAAACTTATTGTGGGTAATTATACAAAGCAGTACTACTGACTTTTATTGTGATTGGTTTCCAAGGGCACAAAACATAACACAATATGTAATCAACTTGTCTTTAGAAAGTTTCTTAGTAACAACAGAAAGTTTCTTACCAGGCTAGCCAGGTACAAGTTACTTAAGCCTTAATATTTACCTATGCCTTAACATTTTAACTAGGACTTAAAAGGTACATTTCATAAGTAAAATAACCTAGTTATTTTTGGTAGAGTTGTGTCAAGGTGACACAAAGTAGGGTCATTAGAGAGGAGACTCCATTGAAAAAATTGTCTCTATAATATTAGGCTGTAAGCAAGCATGTGAGACATGTTCTTTTTAAATTAGTGATTGATGTAGGAAGACTTTGCCCATTGTGGATGGTGCTATATTATGCTAGAGGTCCTGGATTCTGTAAGAAAACAGCTGAACAAGTCATGAGGACCAGGCCAGTAAACAGCATTGTTCTGTATATTCCTCTTTATCAGCTCCAGCCTGTAGGATCTTGTCCTGCTTCATTTTATGTTCTGATTCCTTTTGATGATGAACTGTGATAGAAAATCATAAGCTGAATAATGGTCTCCTCCTCAACTTACATTTTTGTCATGGTGTTTCATCACAGCAATAGAACCCTGATTAAGACAAATCTTATTTGGCATTTTCTCATTTTCACATATTAGATAAGATACAGAAAATTGGAATTTAACTAACAGTGATTGAAGTTTGACAATGAGCTAGGTTTAACTGTAATTTTGGAATAGAACTTGCTCCTAAAAGTTAGAAGAGTTGCATTTGGGAACATAGAATATACAACTGTAAGATAATAGAAGACTTTCAGGGGATGCCTACTGAGAGGGACACATTTGTCTTCTCTGCAACGTGAGGGAGATAAACAGGACCTTCTAAATATGCTTCTAAGGAAAATAGTCTTTGACTTTCAGGGTAGAATTGCCATACAGTCTTTGTTACAGGAGGTAGCTTACCCTAGAGAATCTACGATGCTAGGCAGATAACCAAGGGAGGGATTTCAATCCACAGAGCAACACATAGTGACTTGGTCTTCAAAAATCACAAGGGAAAAGAAAGCTAAGACACTTTTTATTTCAAATTCATAAAAAGAGGAGTAGGCAAAATGCTTAGTGACAGAGTTCTGGCTAAAAGAGGTTAAGCTGCCTGTTTGTGATATATAAGAAATGCCACTCATAGGAGAAAAGGGGAAAATTCATGATATGTAAAGTCTTTGAAAGATGATACTACATAATGGTATAATTTAACTGCAAAACTCCAAAAGATTCCAAAAGGTGTAAATATATAAGTTGCAGAAAACAGTCTCCCAAGTCTCCTGTATTACCAGTGCGTGGCCAAGTCTTTTCTAAGTTCTACCTATGATACTTCAATTAATGTTCAAAAGTAAACATATGTAACTCCCAGTCATGTAACTACAAATCAACATGATCAAAGGTAGCTGTGCTAAACAGATGTTTCTTTGGACTAACACACAACCATAAGAAGTGAGTGCTCCTGACTATGTTTTGTTTGCTGAAGGATTAAGTAAAGGATCATTAAACCATTAAACCTGAAGGTCCTTAATCCTTTTTTTTTTCCTTTTTTTTTTTTGCCACAGTCATCTGGTTATCTCCATGAACTTTGGCTTCTCTATTCTAGAAGGTGGGACCTACTCCTTCTACAGCCAGTATTTTCTCATCTCCCAATTTCCTCCATTTGCAATTTTATACTCACCTAGGATATAAGATTGCTATTGGGTGCGCTCTTAAAGGATGGAGAGGTCACACTAAGAGACAACTGTGAGTATAAGAAACAAGGTCAATGTTCAAGGTGCTTTTATTTTTCCTTCATTCTGTCTATGAGAAAAGAGCAAAAGATTATTCCTAATAATAAAGGTAACAAGGAATTTTACTAAAAGGCTGAATAGACAAAATGTTGAATGCCGTGTGTACATAAGAGAGGTGGATTGAGCCACCGCACAACGATTACTCTTGAAGCTCAAAATTCATCTGTGGTGAAATTCAAACAGGTTCAGATAGTTCATGCATACCTTGCAACTAGTGTAAATTCAACCAGCTTGGTGTGTGTTTTTCTTTATTGGGGTAGGTAAATGGTGAATATATATATATAATAGAGGTGAAATAAAACAGCATTTAAGCTGCAAAGACAGACTTTTGGATAAAGTTTATTATTAGAAATGTGAAACAAGTCCTTGACTGCATCTGTTTTGAATTTAAGAAAATAAGCACTCTATTGCAAAAGAAAAAATTATGAGGTAGAACGTCAATGAATTGTCAAATCAAAGATGCTTGCTAAATAGAAGTTAGAAATTAAAAACTGCAGCAACAATATTGCAAAATAATGTTACTCAAAAGATTTAATAAGTTAAGCTAAGTGAGGGATTAAGCTACAGACTAGTGAATGTATATTGATAGTTATTAGAAGTTGTGCAATAGAAATTGAGTTAAATATCACAGATAGGCTTTGAAACTAAATCCAAAATTAGTTACTAAGATAGAATACAATATATAGAATGCATAATTATAGGGCTGGTGTGAAGACACAGCCAAAAAGCTCAGCAAAAGGAGCCTGAAGACCTGAGTTTGTCACAGATCTTACATTGTGGATGATGAGAACTGTCTCCCTCAAGCAATCCTCTAATCCCCACTTGTGCACAGATGTGTGTACAAGAATAAACACAATATTTAAATTAGGAATAAAGCAAAAGAGAGAAATAACATTCTGGGTCTCTGATTCAAATTTATAACTTCTTAATGTTCAACAGAGAAGTGATCAAAGATGAAAGGTATGAAATTATACAACAAGATGTTGTCACAATGTTGTTTAAACTTGTGACACTGATCATTGTAATTCACTTTTAATTTGTATGGTTCTTTAAGGCTTTTCAAGTATTTATTTATGTATTTATGTATTTATGTATTTATGTATGTATGTATTTATTTATTTATTTATTTATTTATTTATTTAATGTGCATAGGTCTTTTCCTCTATGTATGCCTGTGTACAACATGAATGTCTGGTGCCCTTGGAGACTAGATAAGGTTGTCAGATCACACAGGACTAGAGGTACAGATAGTTGCAAGCTGCCATGTAGTTCCTGGGACTTGAGTCTGCATCCTCTTGAAGATCCTTTACTACTCTTAACCACCAACTCATCTTTCACCAATTCTTGACATGTGAAAATAAGATTCACAAGCAAAAGTTACTGGTACAACTATAGTTCATTAAAAGAACCAGACATGAAAAAGAGAGAATACCAAGAAGATTCAAGAACAATTCAAAACAAAAAGAACAAATTAATAAATTATTAGAATAAATTAGGCTTATTTCTTAATTTCTCTCAGTGAACAGAAACTGTCTAATATGTTGCTTTTTTTTTAAGAGAAATACCCAAGAGCATATGACCTTGAAAAGCATTTGGGAAAAAAAGGAAATAAAAGAAAAAAGGAAGTCTGGCAGAAATATAACATGTAAATTTGTCCTAAATATTTGTACATTGAAATCAGTTATTTGGGAACTTACTGAGAAAATATAGCTAATTCTATCAGAAAATCAGAAAAATTCATACTGATATTTTATGCTGAAAAATATATCCACATAAAGATACTGGAGGCATAAACCTTTATATAAGAAAGAACACAAAATATCTAAGTAAAAATTATGTTCTAAAATTTCATTGTGAAAACTAAACAAGAAGGGGGACAGTAGAACATCAATGATAGCTCAGAGGTCAGAGGTTAGGAGCACTTGTTTGCTCCTTCGAAGGACCCAGGCTCACTTCCTCCTACCCAAGTTAGGTGGTTCACAACAGCCCCTAAAGTCTAGTTTCTAGGAATCTGATACATCTGGTCTTCCTGAGCACTGCATTCACGTGGCATGTACACACACTCAAAAATTTTAAAACCTTTTTAAAAACTGGAACACTAAAATTATATATTTCCCAGATTTTATAAAATTGCATGTGAACAAGTAAAAATAAAGGCTATATACTACTCTTAATTTATAATATGCTTCATTAAGAAGATTCATGTATTCTAAGCAGATATCATAGTGATTTCCTTTTATAAAAATGAATCATTTTAAAATTGTAGCCATCCAAATGCTGCAAAAGTCAAATAAATTAATAGAAGTTGAACCTGAAAATGACATGTGGTTATAACACAAGTAGAAAATTAGTCATTTGGAAGTAAACAATGTGTGGCTCATTAACATGGATCATGAGATTACTGAATATTTACAACGGAATATAAATGGCAATGCTTTAGTAAATATTTGATAGAATCTTTGTGTTCCTAAACCTTCTGACCTCAAATCAGGACTCAGGATGCATTTTTAATCAGTGGAGAGTAACAAACACTAAGGCAATTCACCTGAAATGCTTATGTGAAAAAAACTATCAAGAATAGACTTCATCATAGAGAATAAATGGACATAAAGAACATCCAAGTGTGTATTTAAAGAGTAAGACTATGTAACACTCCATAGCCCAAGTGGGAGCAGAGAAGTCACTTCCTTAACCGCTTGTCAGCTGCAGGTATAATAATTTTGAAGATATTTTGAAGACAGAAGAAAAATCACTTGTGAAAAGACAGATCTTTCTTTAAAGAATTTCATTTAAAGCATGCAGGTCATTCACGCAGAGGCACATAAGAAAAGAGCTTGGGTGAATCAGAAGGCAGACAGAGCAGCTTAGGAAAAACAAGCCTTTATTGTGCTTTGTTTAGTTAGGGTAAGCAGGTTTAGGGTTTGCCACTTTTAATAACTTCAGCAAGTAGGCAACTCTGGGGTACCAGAACCATCCCCAGATGTCTTGACTCCAGAGTATGACCCTTGTTGATGATGGGGCACTATGAGAGCTCTGGAATGTTTTTGTACATATGACAAGCATGCTCCTGGATGGTTATTTTCTATGGTTGGCAAATGGCAAGCCTTAGAAGGAATTGTCCCTCCAGTCAGCAAAGGCCCTAGAGTGTAAAGCATTTTATCTACAGAAGGAAGACTAGTGGTTAATGCAGAGGCAGTCCCAGTAGGTGGCTATAGTTAGGGTTCCTCCAGTGTCAGGGACACTTGCTGTTCTTCCCAAGTCCCTTCAGAAGCATGGCAGATGCTCTCACACACTGTTGTATTCCTAGGTAAGAAAAAGAACATGCTAACCTAGCTGCTGCAAGTGCTGTCAGATGACATAGTTGAAGAGGATCCTCTTTGAGTTCTTTTCCCTTCATATGGGAGCCTCCAGTTAATGCTTGATCTCCACACAGCAATGTGTTGTAGCCTTTGTGTTACCAAAACTTTGGACAGGAAAATTTGTTGCTGCAAGATGCCTTACAGCATTCTTTGCCTCAGCTCCAACATGATGTTAATACTTAGTCCTGGCAGCACACCACCCTCCAAAACAAAACCCCTTAAAACCACCTTCAGTCCTAGCAATATTCCTGCATTCCCTCCAGACGTTTCAGGCCCTTACAACATCCCTGGGTCCCTGGGATGTAGAAGCGTTTATCTGAGGAGCACCGTCACACATGCACTTGTATAAATTTATTTTCATGGATGCAAACATACTTCAAATAAATGCATCTAGTCCTAGTCTCTTGCCTAAGGATCATGGATATAACCTTTTATCAAAAAACTTCATTTGTTTGTACTTTAGACTATGGACTATTAAAACAGTTGATTTGAAAAAAAAAGATTTATCAACGAACTTTGCAACATTGACCTACATCCTGCCTACACAGATTAATTTTCATCAATTTGATACAAACTAGAATCATTTGGGAGAAGAGAATATTAGTTGAGGACCTGCCTTCATTAATCTGTGTTTTGAACATGTCTGTAGAACCCTTGTTTGTTAATGATTAGTGATTGATGTAAGAGGGCACAGTCTACTGTGTGCACTGATATGTGGCTGATTCAGTCCTGGAATCTGTAAAATTCTGGGTACCTACTGCAATCGAGGCTATATTTTCACCAGTGACTATCTGCACTCCTTTTAGGAAATTCCAGAATAGTATAGGAACGCAGGCAGAATAAGTTATACAAAAACAAAACAAAAAACAGTAGAACACCATTGTGACATCTCTGCACCTGTGTCTGCCTGGAGTTTCTTGCCTTAGGTTCTTGTCTTGACTTCCAATTATGTTAGACTGTAATCTGTAAGCCAAAATAAACCCTTTCTTTTCCAAGTGATGTTTATCACTATAACTGTAACATAACTAGAGAAAAGTTGAAAATTGACTGTGGAATTCCTGTGATGAATTCAACCACATTGTTTTTTGAGTTTTGTGGAAGAATTTCGGAGCTCTCAGTTATAAAAAGACAGTGAATGTTCAGTCTATATTGAGCTGCTGTGAGAGCTTCAGACATAAGAATATTGAGAGAACTGCAGACAATGGAGGCCTGTCTCCTGACATTTCAGAAGGAAGAAAAGACTCTATCAGGATTATTCATGTGCTATTTTAGAATAAGTACCTGGAGATAGTTATCAGGTGCTGAAGAACCTAAGTGTGATTAATAAGAACACACCGTTGTGGTGAGATTTTCTGGGAAGTATTTTTTGCCGATCAGCACACAGAGCTGTGGTTCAGAAGGAGCCACAATTACATCTTGAGCTGGCTGCTGGACCTGGTAATGTATAATGTGTAAGTGAGTCTCCCATGTGATTTAACAGCTTGAAAGCTAAGGGACTGAAGAGTTATTAGTGAGACGCTGAGGCTTGTCACAATGTGGCATGACTGGATTGTGGAAGCCATTGGTAATGTGTAACCTCAGTTTTCCGTGAAGAACCCTGAACACTGGAAATGTCAGGACTGTTTTGTGAGCAGCAAACCCAGCAGTGAGTGTGGTACCTAACCTGAGCCTACAAACAGGCTGTGATTTCCTTTAAATAGACAAGGTAGAGGAGTGGAGCTGCCCCAACCTTTTAGAAACCAGGATTCTGTCAGTGAGTCTTAGGTATCAGATAGTGAATTACAAGATTTGAAACTACATTGCTGGAATTTGAATTAAGTATGGCTTTTTTATTAAAAGAAAATATTTTTCATACCTTCACAACTCCTCCCTAAACCTTCCACATTATTTATATACCTTGGTTATTTCTTGTTAGAATAAAAAATGTATATAACCTGATTTGAACATCACAGGATTTCATAGCTAAGAGATTTGGATTATTTGGAAGAAACATTAAATTTTAGACAACTGGAAAATTTAAAGATTGTAGCCTTTAAAAAGTTGAACTATGATATATATTATGATAATAACATGAGCTATTGGAAATAAACCAAAAGGGTTAGGTTATGCTTTAATACTGATGTGTGTGTGTGTGTGTGTGTGTGTGTGTGTGTGTGTGTGTGTGTGTGTATGCCCAATTGACAAGGGATCCATTATGCTGATTATATTTTGCCAACTGGATAAAAACTGTAGTTTCCTGGGAAAAGGCAACCTCAACTGAAGAACTGCCTATCCTAGGGTCACCTCTGGGGATGTATGTGTAGAGATTTTCTCAGTTAATGCTTGATGTGTAGGATAGCAAACCCACTGGAGGTAGTGTCATCCTTGAGCAGGTGTTTCTGGCCAGGATGATGGACACTTCTAGAACTTCTTTTGATCATGGTGTTTCCCACAACAACAGAGAAGAAACAAGAAGACACGTGTACAATCATGTGGACATGTATGTGTGCACACGCACACATGCACACACACACACACACACACACACACAGACTGACCATTGTTCACAAACTGAGGCAAAACATCTATGAGAAAAATGAGTCATTGACCAAACTCATCTCTCATATGGAACAAAATATTTAATGCTTATGGAGGACATAGAAAATATCCCACAAGGCAGGAGAAGAGCAAATATGCTTAGAATAAAAGAAAAAAAAATAGTATAAACAAAAATTTCTATAACAGATACAGGAAAGGGGCCCACATATCATAGATCATTAATTATTTATCACTGGGATGGAAAAGATGATAGCACAATTTCACCAACAACAGAGCAATTAGTCTGATCAGCGTGAGATTAAAAAAGGGAGTGCCCACCACACTCACTGTCAAGATCGGTGTCAGAAAACAAACTTGCCTCAGCATCTCATGTTTGGATGATGTATACTTTTTGTGAAAATATAGAATTTAACAGTGAAAATTTACATTGCTGTGTTTGGGTTTTTCAAAATGCTAACAACTATCTCTTGAAGTTATACTCCCTAGCATACACGCTTAGCTTAGAATATATTCCTTACTAGAGCCAAGGATCTTTTTTCTTTTTAAACAACAATACTTTATTATTTTTCCAATGTCAATCCTTTACTGATTAAATGTGGTTGTAAAATGAGATAGTTTATAAATTCAATTCTTCTGTATTGGAATCTCATTTCATACTCTTCTAAGTCATAAAATAGCTCAATGCTTTTTTTTTTTTCTGATTTGGGAAACATCAAAACCACCGTCAAAATATCTCTTGATCTTTGTAAAGAAATATAAGAATCCATTCCGAGAGAATGATTGCTTTTGCTACTCAAGAACAATGCCATTAAATTCTCCTATGCCCCTGTTTATTTCTTACTAAATAAATGTTTCCTAAATAAATATATCTTAAGAAGAGTCATATTACTACATACATGATTTTTGAGTATATTGTTTTTTTATTTACATTTAGGCTCCACCTTTTGTTCCAAAATCCATGAATTCCATAGCTTGGAGGATGGTGCTGATTCTACTGCATTTCTTTCTTTCTTTCTTTCTTTTTTTAATTTTTTTCCATCTTTATTAAATTGGGTATTTCTTATTTACATTTGAAATGTTATTCCCTTTCCCGGTTTCCAGGCCAATATCCCCTTAACCCCTCCCCCTTCCCTTCTATATGGGTGTTCCCCTCCCCATCCTCCCCTCATTACTGCCCTCCCCTCAGGAATCCCGTTCACTGGGGGTTCAGTCTTGGCAAGACCAAGGGCTTCCCCTTCCACTGGTGCTCTTACTAGGCTATTTCTAAGAAGGAAAAAATTCTTCACTTAAATTTTATTTAATTTCTCCAAATCTCTCATGTTGCTTTCTATTACCATGAAGTTTTTATTTTTGATAACTTTTAGCTATCTTTGCATTGATTACTCTTTTATTCAAAGATTTAAATCTTGGACCTGTAAATATGTTATTAAGATGAACTATTTAACAAATGTGTTTAATATTAATGTGAACCGAGTATCTCAGATCCCTTTCTTTCTAGCAACATTATGTAACTAAAACTCTACCTAATTTTCATTCTAAAATAATCTTCACATTAAAATAACTCTGTTTTTCATTATATATGTGTGTGTGTGTGTGTGTGTGTGTGTTTGCTTATAGGTTTATACAATATGGAGGTCAAAAAAAGTGTGTTGAATCTGCTGGAATTGAGTTACAGGTGGTTGTGTTACTTGTGGGTGCTGTAGAGCCAACTCAGATCCTCTAGAATAATATCTAGTACTCCTACACGTAAGAAATCTCTACACCCCTGAGTTGTTACAATCTTAAATAACCAGTTCTATTATTCAAGATAAATATTGCAGAAATACATACAGAAATTTCTGTGTTCTTAAGAGTCTCTAAGCAGAATAAACTTTTCACTTCTAGTCACTATTTTCAGTCACATTTTTTTATTTCTACACTTACATGGGTTCTGAATTCTCTACTATTGCTCATTTGACTTCAGTATATCATTTGTCACATACATCTTTGAGAAATCTTGGAACAAACTCAAGAATTCTTAAGCAAATGAGAAAAAAATTCTTCAAGTAGTTTGCAGGTAAATTGAATTCTAGAAGCATGTCAGAATACTAGATATTCATGAACTGCAGTTAATTTGTAAAGGAGAAAGTTTGAAATAAAAATTGGAATAGTGTTGTTTTTAGGTCAACAATAACATTTTGTTGTTGTTATGGTGCTTGTTGTCTTACTCAAACTAGGTATAGTCCAGCCTACAGGTGTGGTGCCTATGAAAGGGTTTTGAATGATTCCATTAAGTAGCACCACCCTACTAAAAGAATTAGAAACCAGAAAAGGCTGGAATCATATATGTCAGTAGAGATCAATTATTAACTCATTCCTAGGGAGCTATATATTTCAATGTTCTTAGCTTGATAATGTTTCACCAAAAACAAATTCTGTGATAAATTATTAAGGTCACCTCTGAGTGCTAGAGAGCGGCATTCCTTCTGTCTATTGCCTGGTTTATAAAGATTTTAATACTGTTCTTCAAGTTTGTGTGATACATAACAGTGACATTTTTCTTCATAAGGAAATCTAAATGAATACAATAAAATCAAAACTAGAACAGAGCGGTTCTGAACAATTACTGATTGTAGAGGCAATGGAAATGATTAATGTACTGAGCTTCAGGTGTGTGTGTGTGTGTGTGTGTGTGTGTGTGTGTGTGTGTGTGCATGTGTTTAGCTCTATCACCTATTTTTATCCTCAGAGCATGAGGGATTTTATTAGTCATTTATTTGCTGTGTGTTCTACAAAATAGCTACTCTATCTGAAGTCACAAAAGTGAGCTTAACCAAATTCATTTATGCTATGAGAGCAGGTCTATCCACTTTGATTGGAATTGAACACAATGACCAACATTCACATGTCAAATGGTCTGATGGCTCTCTGCTTAGGTTTATTAATTTCTCTTAAATATCTTCTTATGCTTCAATAAACCAAACTAGCTTTCTTGGGTGAAATTTTAAGAAGATTGTTCTAAAAGTACAAATTCTGAAATTACAAGGCTCTTAAAGCCTAGGCTCATCTATTGATGAATTCCCCACTACTCTCAGTTACTTCAAGTTCCCAAGGACAGCAAGGATTCTGTGAGTGGAGAATACTCAGCACCACTATTAGAATGAGATGAAAAGTACTGTGGTCGCTGAAGTTTACCAATAAGGTTGTGCAACAGCAAAATGTTTCCAAAAATAGCTTTTCTAACAAGAGAGACATGTGACATGTTTAAATTATTGAGAACATTAACCAAAAATAAGGAGCATTTTTTGTTTCATACACATTTCATTACAGACATTTTGTCTTATTTACCTTTTTACTCAGGCAGACTAGTCTATCACTTATAGTAAATGATATATAGTTTTGCTATTAAAATATTGGATTATCAGTAAAGTTTTAAGCATAAACATATTTTTAAATATTTTACATGCTTCTAAACACAATAATAGTGTTATTATGTGAAAATTCTAGGAATCGTAGTGCACTTGAGTTGGGAAATTTGGAAAAAATCCATGGGGAGGTTTTAATCTAATGATTAAAGAGCCTTATGTACATTCAATGTACTACTCATATTACAAGCAGAGAACTCCAACTTGATATAGATGTCTATAGTACATTTCCCTTCACATTAGTACAGAATATATGAAGCTGTTTATGAACTACTTCTAGTGTGAAATTCCTTATTTTGAGTGTATATATGTTTAAGCATGGTGTTAAAACCTTTTAAGTGAGATACAAGTTCTATAGCTATATCTGATATGGTCTTTTCAATTTAGGATTCAAACTTTATTTATTTATTATTTAAGATTTTTTTGTATGCATATGGAGGGCTATGTTAATATATGCTGAATGTGTGTAGCTACAGACAGAGAGCAGAAAAACTGACCTTACCAGAGACTCTGCGCTGCTTCACACGGGGTGCTGGGAGCTAAACTCAGGCCCTTTGCAATTATGCTGTGAGCTCTTAATTGCTGAGTCATCTCTCAAGACCTTGGGTTTGAATTTTAAATTCAGAAATTTCAAACATAGGCATACATTATAAAGGGGGAAATTATAAGTTTCCTTTTAACACATTTAAAGAAGAATTAGGAATGACAAAAGATAACAGCGAAAGAATCAAATAATGGACATTTTCTATCTTTTGAGAAAATTGCAGTTGTATAATTTCATGGCCTTTTAAAATGCAGCTGTCAGAAAAACTGCAGGCTGCAAGCATTAGTGAGGATTTACTTGATCAGTAGCTTAAGGAGTTTGTCATGTTGTCTATAAATGATACTGAACTACTAGGAAATTATATAGATAAAGATGTTCATCTTTGATTTCAAAAGAAAGAGAAAACAATTAGGCATAATTAACTGAAAAGCCAAATTGTATAATTTGAACCATCTATACAATACTTCTTTTTATGTACTACAAGGATATATAATGTAATCTCCTTGAAATTAAGAAGTCATCTCCAAAACCACAGATTGTCTGGTAGGTCAGTTAGGACCGTGTCTCTTCTACTCAGACACCAGCAGTTAGCACAGATGTTTGTTACTTTCTGAAGCATCTACACAGCAGGTTGGAGGTTTCCAAAAGAGATATACTGGACATTTCTCCCAAACAACTGCTCCTAGGAAGTGAGCTATGAGTGAGATCTGATTGGTTAGTAAGCGTCTGAAGCTTCACTTTACATCCTTGAAGTTCCATGCTTCTCTTAAGAACTGACTTCACATGATGCTGCTGATGTGTTTCCTTGCATTCCTCCTAACAGCAAGATCAAGTTGTCTTGCCTTGGTATTTATACAGCATCTTTTCATCTTGCCTTTAGCAGGCAATCTGGTCTGAAGGATTCTGTCACAGGGTACTTCCTCTGCAAGCATTTGCTATTCAAGCTACATCTCTTTGTGCTTATCCCATTTGCATGACAGAACAAGGTGTGGTATAGTATGAAAAAAAGAAATCCTCAGCTTACCTATTGTTTTTAATTCTTTTCTGCCCAAGTGCAAAACCAAGTATTTCACACCAGGGTACACTTACATTTTGTGATTCTTTTGCAACATTTGTTGTGAGTTTAGACATTCTTTAGCTAATGAAGCATATAAATTTAATATAAATACTAGTGTAGATGTCAATATTAAAGATAAATCTCAGGAAATCAATGCCATTGCTAAATGGGACTATCCATTAATATGAATTTATTTTAAATTAAATGTCTGTCATTATACAAAGAGGAATCATAATCTGTTATTACTGCTATTCACGTGAAAACGTTTGATTTAAAAAATAAGGAGTAGAAATAATAATTATTTCTCAAATTAATCCAATCCAGGAATAAATTCTACAACCATATAGTATAAATTATTACTCCATTTCTTTTTTTTTAATTTTATTTTATTTTATTTTTTTTTTAACTTGAGTGTTTCTTATTTACATTTCGAGTGTCATTCCCTTTCCCGGTTTCCAGGCCAACATCCCCCTAATTCCTCCCCCTCCCCTTTTTTATGGGTGTTCCCCTCCCCATCCTCCTCCCATTGCCGCCCTCCCCCCAACAATCACTTTCAGTCTTAGCAGGACCCAGGGCTTCCCCTTACACTGATGATCTTACTAGGATATTCAATGCTACCTATGAGGTCAGAGTCCAGGGTCAGTCCATGTATAGTCTTTAGGTAGTGGCTTAGTCCTGGAAGCTCTGGTTGCTTGGCATTGTTGTTCATATGGGGTCTCGAGCCCCTTCAAGCTCTTCAGTTCTTTTCTCTGATTCCTTCAACTGGGGTCCTGTTCTCAGTTCAGTGGTTTGCTGCTGGCATTTGCCTCTGTATTTGTTGTATTCTTGCTGTGTCTCTCATTACTCCATTTCTTAAAAATCATCAACTTTCTTTTCCTGTCTCTGTTCCTATTCTCTCTATATATTACCACCTTTTTTATTTTAATAGGTGTATTTTCCATGATAATTTTTAATAGCAAAAAAAGTCAGTAAATAAAGCTGGAAAATAATACCAATTGCCCCAAATAAATACTACATTTTAGTAAAGACAAAAGTAGGGATAGGTATTTTCTCTCACACAGATATAGGCCAGATTAGACCAGATAAAATAGATGAGAGCGGGTTTATTAGGTGGCAACTTTTGGGTGAGTTCAATCCTCTCACAGGTGGAGGTCAGTGAAGTCAATCAGGCAAACTAAGGGAATTTTATAAAGCTTTGTCGAGGAATGATGACGCGCCAGCTAGGAGCTGGACTGGTATCAATACTTAGTAAATAACTGAGCCTCTGAGCAGGTACTCTTGGGTGGGCTGCCAGAAACACGGAGATAAGGAGTGATGACATGGTAGCCTAGAGTTTTTTCTCTGCAGGTGGGAATGGGGGAAAGCAGGGGAGGGGGGGACAATGGGGTTACCCAGTTTGTGCAGTGGATGAGCAGGGGTTTCTGCCTAACAAGAAAAGCAAAAACATGTTAAAGAAATTGACACATTCCCAAACTGTATGTCACTGTCAACCTACCTTTTATTCCATGCAGTTTTAGGGCAGTTACAAGTATGCTCCATCCTCAACAGAAATAACAGTCTATGTTCTCGGGGCACTGAGAACATATTTTAGACTAAATGCAGTCATTAGGCAGGCAGCTTGTGACTTAGAGCAGGCAGGAAAAGTAAAAGGAGTTGCTAGGCTGCGTGTCTGCCTTGGTGCTGGCTTGTCCTGAGCACCTGTGAGAGAATACAGAAAGCAGTCAATAATGGGGTTCCTCAGTCCATGTTTCACAGGTGGGAAACAGCAGACTCTGGGACGATTGCTGTGGCTCCCAGTGTGTGTACATGAGATCTCAGATCCATGCTTCCCCTAAGGGCATCCAAGCACCAAGGACATCCAAGGTGGAAGGGGAAGTCAGAGCCCAGCACAGGCACGAAACCATTTGGTTCCGAGTAAGTGCTGAAGTACATTGGTTCTGGAAGAGAGAAGGCCTTCTCAGGGAGATTTAGGCACAGTCCTTTGCGATGAAGGCCTCCTGCCTTGACAATCTTTAATGAGGAGATGGTCCTTGCTCATCCGACCTGCTTTATTTGATGGAGGATGAGATGGAGGATGAGAATGCACACACCTTACTCAGTTTGAACCAGGGATTAAATACCTTTTGAGAGGAAGAGTGCCTCATTGGCTGAACACTCAGGGCCTAATAGATACCTCATTAACATAGAGAACTCCGGATTTTCTGCTACATGACTGATTGTTGTGACTCTCTCAGTAGGGTATCCTGGTTGCATGGTCCACAGCTGGTAGAGACAGAAAGGGAGTATCCCCACTCCTACCTACCATTCTCAATCTAAGATTTATGGGGTTTCGTCTCACTTAACAGTTCTGCCTGGTAGCATAGTCTATTGGCTCTACAAGGAGTCTGAATCCTGCTAGACACAGGAGCCTCTATCCTTTCAGTATATTCCCTACTTTTTGCCCTCTCCTAGAGTTTATACTTCTACAAAATGGTCATGCTCTTTTTAGAACCAGGTTTTCCCAAGAGTTCAGTGTGTTCTGTACAAATGTAAAAGGCACGATAATGTATAAAGGTCTGAGAACCCATTAAATTGGAATGTTTTCTAGATGAACGTAACAGTGCTTCAGGCAGGATTCTCCTCCAGTGAGATCCCTAAGAGTTGGAGCCGGCTCTAGGTACAACACACCACCATATATTGTTTTCCGCTTCCTGTATTTCAGGGATCTTTGTTCACACCCTTTGTAACGTCATTGGTTGGGTGCTCCCAAAGCTAATTACCTACCTGCCTTATGAATCTTCTTCTATATTTTAGTTCCATTTCCTGCTCAAACTTAATCCCCATTTCATGTGACAAAGGAAGAGGTGCTGTTTACTTCTCAACCCAGAGAATTACTCTGATGAACAAATGTACAAACCTAGTCCTAAGTAGCTGCAGCACTGGAGGGCTGAGGCTGGAGGATTGGGAGTGTTGGAGGGCAGCCTGGGCTGCACAGAGTCAGGCCTCTCCAGGATTGGGATTAAATCCTACCAAATGTAAAAGAAAGAAAACCTGAGAATGGCAGTCTGTGGAGAGTCTGAAGAAAATCTCTGTTCCTCCAAAGCTGTGTTGTTATGATCAAGCATTTTACTTAATCCTGCCAGGTCCATGCAAATGGAGGTCTGCAAAGATCTCTGGAAACATCCTCCCGGTCTTCTCTCTTAAATGGCTGTGAATTCCCTCAGCCTTCACCTGACCACTTTGAGGGAAAGTGGAGGACCCAGAAGACTTCCGAAGTGAGAACTTCACTTCCTCTGGCCAACTGCTGCACAGTTGACTATCTTGCTCGCCTTTTAAATCATTTTAAGTTATGGATTATTTCCTGTCAAGTTGAAAGTGGATATTGTAAGATATGCCAAAAAAATTCTGCAAAAATTTGTGGTGTTTCAAAATCTTGATGGACAAAGATCAATGAAACCTATTCTTCAAAGAACCATTCAGCTTTTCCCCACCAGCCATATCCATCTAGCTTCAGGAAGTCCCTGAAACTGACCAGATTCAGTAGACCCTTGCCTCCTTAAGAGCATGTAAACAGTAAAGGCTACTGAAAAATCTCAGATAAGCCAAACTGCAAAGAGGACTCTCAGATAATTCTAGCCACGTTGAGGTTTCAGATATGATGGATTTATATGTCATTCATAATCAATGGGTAGCATTTTATTTTTTCTATGCTTTTATCTGCCCATTCTATCTTTCTTCTCACTGAACATTGTTAACACATTGTGAAATGAATAATTAATTCCAAGTTTATCATCTTTTTACATTACCAACGTTTTTAAAACTCCAACTAAATTTCTACATTCCATCTCGAAGCTAAAACAAACAACAGCAACAAAATCAGCAACATCACACTCCTTAATTTTACACACCGTTTCTTTGTTTCTAATGCAGTTCTGATTTGGCCCCAAGGGGCTCTACACATTTCTGTTTTAACTCCTCTGCATTAGTGTGGAAAGCAGATCAGTAAAGAAACGGAATACAACACATCTCAGGCATCATTATCTTACCTCTTTCCCCCTATTAAAATGGAAATATTTCAATGAATTCAAACAGACCTTATGGCTTTGCTGTCTGACAGGTTGTAAATAGACCCCAGCCAAGTCTTCTTTACTACAGTCCAAAACAAGAAAAACTGACTTCATGCCTGGATGTTTTCCCCATTAAAAATAGCTATTTACGTTTGCTTGTTTTTACAAAAACTGCTTGTGCAAGTACTTTAGGCAATTCCCAAATGTTTCTTTAATTAAATTAGAATTTAAAAGCACCCAGAATAGCAACACTCCAGGAGATAATTTGAATTTAGGACACATTTTGAAAAAACTCCTGCCCTAAACCTTCCTTTTAAAAATATAAAATGGCCTTAACAAGTGGGGTATAATAATTTACTCCCACGGTTCAGCTTCTACTGCTTAGCTTCTTGCCATGGGTTGTCATTTTTCCCCCCCGGAACTGAGGACTGAACCCAAGGCCTGCACTTGCCAGAAAAATGCTCTACCACTGAGCTAAATCCCCAGTCCCGTAGGTTGTCATTCTTATCCTCAACCTTCCATGGTTTCCAAAGAGCTCAAGGTTTCCCTGGGATAACTTTATAGCAAAGATTTTGTATTATATGAGATATACAAGTAATATAAATAAGTGGGCCATATAGGATGACCTAGGACAAAACAGACAGCATACGTCTGGCCCCTAAGGTATGTGTTATAAATACAAGAACTACAATCTTTGGGCAGAAAGTTCAACTGTGTGTTTTAAAAGATATATTTACCTTATATTTATTTATGTTTAATTGTAGGTGTCTGTGTGAGTGCCTGCAGAGGTCAGAAGAGGACCAGCTGGAATTACAGGTGACCTTGAGCCACCTAATGTATGTGGGGGAATTTAAGCTTGAGTCCTTTGGAAGAGCAGTAAGCACTCTTATCTGATGTGCCATTTTTCTACTTTAGATGTGTGTATTTGTTTTTTATGAGAAGCAGAAATTCCAGGTTTCTAGGTAAATCTCTGTGTTTTCCCAACATTTGCTGTCTTTTCTAAATGTGAATATTAAAATTATATTGACATATAATGTTATCACTATCAAAATCCAAACAAGACAGGAGGCTTTTGGTTTAGTGATATAACATTTGCCCATCCTGCTTTGAGTTTGACCCACAATACTTTTAATACAAGGTTAGGTAAATAAAGGAGTAATACTTGCATCTAACTTTATTTTGGGAAATAGATGATAGAAAGTCAAAGGGAAAAAAGGAAGAAATGTTTTTTTTTTTTTTTGGAGCTGGGGACTGAACCCAGGGCCTTGCACTTGCTAGGCAAGAGCTCTACCACTGAGCTAAATCCCCAACCCCAAGAAATGTTTTTTTAAAAATATAAAATTTGGTTTTATTTTTCATTGACATATACTTATTTATTTTGAAGATAATGTTTTAATTACAGCATTTCTCCCTTTACTATTCTTTTTCCCAAACTTCCTCCACCCCTCACTGATCTCCATTTATACCTTTCTTTTTCATCAGTTGTTATTACTAGCTTCTATCAAGTAGACAAAACTAGCCAGTACTGTCATAATTTTATATTACTACTTTTTCTTTTATTGGTTATTTTCTTTATTTACATTTCAAATGTTATCCCTTTTCCCAGTTCCCAGCTGGCAAACCCCTATCCCATTCTTTCTTCCTCCTTCCGTTTCTATGAGGGTGCTCTGCCACCCATCTACCCAATCCTTCCCTCCTCCCTGCCCTGGCATTTCCCTATACTGTAGCATCTAATCTTCAAACGATCAAGAGCCTCTCCTCTCACTGATGCCCAGCAAGGCCATCCTCTGCTACATATGAGGTTGGAGCCATGAGTCACTCCATATGTATACTTTAGTGGGTGGTCTAGTCCCTCGGAGCTCTGGGAGGTCTGATTGGTTGATATTGCTGTTCTTCCTATTGGAATGCAAATCCCGTCAGGTCCTTCAGTCCATTCTCTAACTCCTCCATTGAGGACCCTGTTCTCAGTTCACTGATTGGCTGCTAGCATCTGCCTCTGTATTTGTCATGCTCTGGCAGAACCTCTCAAGTGACAGCTGTGACTGACAGGTTCCTGTCAGTATGTACTTCTTGGTTTGCTGACTATATATGGGATGGATCCCCAAGTATGACAGTCTCTGGATTGACTTTCCTCCAGCCCTGCTCCACATTTTGTCTCCATATTTCCTCCCATGAGTATTTTCTTCTCCCCTCTTAGAAGGACTGAATCATCCACACTTTGGTCTTCCTTCTTGAATTTTAAGTGGTCTGTGAATTGTATCTTGGGTATTCCCAGCTTTTGAGCTAATATCCACTTATCAGTAAACACATTCCATGTAAGTTCTTTTGTGATTGTGTTAACTCACTCAGGACATTTTCTAGTTCCATCCAGAAATTTTAATATGAGAGAGAGAGAGAGAGAGAGAGAGAGAGAGAGAGAGAGAGAGAGAGAGAGAGAGAGAGGAAGATTGAGAAATGAATAGTTAGATGAGAGAGTTTTGTGTAGCATCCTGTTGTGAAGATTATTAAGACAGGAAATAAAATAACTCAAAATTGTTTTGGAAAGTTCCTGAAACTGACCAGATTCACTAGACCCTTACCTCCTTAAGAGTATGTAAATAATAAACAGTAGGGAAAGTCATTCTCAGGTAAGCAGAAAAGCCAAAGTACAAAGAAGGCTTTCAGATAATTCCAGCTACCTAGAGGAAGCATATGTCAGCCAAAGTGCCCCAAGGAAACAAAACTAGCTGAACTGCCTGGAAAAGGCTTAGACCAACTGACCAACTTGATAAGGACAGGGCCCAATCTGGTGAGCTGCTTGTATGCTATGCAGTGTGCTTCATGTTCCAAGCTTTGTGAGTTGTCACCAATGTCTGATGGGCTTAGGTAATGCAGATGTCCTTGAGACTTTTTTGTCCCTGCAATATTCCTGTAAGTAAGTCCACTAAAATTCATTGATTCACCAAACAAGACTTTGGTGGTATCTATGTTTTGTCTGTCCTGGACTCACTATCTGGGAAAAGAAGGTCCGTGTGACCTCTTCTTGGTCAGTGGGCAAATTTTAACTGTTACTAAAGTGTTGTTAAAATGTCAAAAACCACTGTCAGGGTTATATTATGTTCTGAAAGTTTATACTGCAAGCAATTCCCATATTTATTTTCATGAAAATAAGCAAAGATTTCTGTGTGGGGCTATTTTATCTGTTTAATTAGAATTTCTTATATCCTCTCTTGGTGCTCAAACTTCCTTGAGCATTAGAACTACCACCTGAATAGTTATCAGACTATTCCTCAGGTATACCCAGCCACTCTGAGCACTCTACTGAGAAAATGAAACAAGAAGGGGAAGATTGGAGTTGACTGACCTTTCTTCTAAAAAGTCGCAGTCTCATTTAGAGCTGATTATAACCATTTTGTGATAGACCTTTTCAATCACATGCATTCATGAACCATTTCTACCTACACAAGAGAAGCACTTCTCTGATGGAGGAACCACTACAACTGATGGAGCCTTAGCTTTGATGGTTCAAAATTCAAGGCTTAAGGACTAAGAGTGGTACAAAATATTTGACCAAACAAGTACCAGGGAAGATTCAAATACCTCTTTTTGGATTACTAAAGTTGGCTACAGTGCCAGGGAAATGTTAGTGTTCCCCCATGATACGGACAGGAGCTAATCTGAGGCAACTCACAAAAGGGTCTTTATTAGAGCTAGCTTGGGCCTCCCCAGTGCACTATCATCATGCAGGACAGTTTTGGTGAAGCACGAAATGTCTATCAGAGTAAGGCTTTATAGTAAGCAGCAAGCAGGGAATATGTGTATAAACATCTAAGTGGAAAAGTACTGGCTCTTTTACCATAATAGGCTGCTGCTGGGAGTCATATCATAAACTTAATTTCTATTCCCCTCTGTATTAGTGGTTGTTAGGCAAGGGGTGGGCTTGTCACCTGGGGGTACAGGATTGCTCGAGGAATAACCTGGAGACACTGGTCTTGTTGCGAACTAGCATAGAGACTGGAGTTGGCTCAGATTTTTTTTGGAGGGCCACTTGGAAATTAATGCAAGGTTATCAGCCTGTTAGTTTACCTGAGTTTAAACATAGGCCAGGTTCTCTAAAACGGAGTCTAAATTTGGAAGATTTGGCATCTGAGGGTGCTCAGCTACTGCAAATGAACAGGTTAGGAGACATTCCTTTCTATTACCTTCCCTGGTCTTGTAATGTCTACAACGATAGAGATATCTCAGGAATGATCTTTTTCTTATCTGCCTTCAGTACTGTTTACTGAGTTAGAAACATGAGGCAGCACAAGGCGCAACAGATCAGAGGCTGCAGAGCTTATCAAGTGCCAATCTCAGCAGATGCTTGATCTAGCAGGAAGTAGGGTGGTAACCCAGAGGCTTGAAGATACATTGGTTCCTATGCGGATCTGATCTTCAGAATGCTGTGAACATTGCCTAACAGCTTTACAACATAAGAACCACACGTTCAAAGTAAATTGTTTATCCTTTGGGGAAAGCCTTATACTTCATAATTCTTCTGAACTCCCAGCACTGGATATTACTGGTCTGAGAATTTATGTGTTTTCTCCTTGAAATCTGAAGAGTTCCCTGTGGTCTTTGAAATCTCAGGGCAATTGTCAATGGGCACCTTGACAGCTTTACTTATTACCTGGAGTTTCAGGATCGGCATGGTTTGTCACGCCACTTTCCAGTGCAAATCTCTGGCAAGCACTGCTTGACAACTGAAGACACAACTGTTATGAATATATCAGGTGTGACCATTAGTATGGATCTACTGATGTTCCTTTTACCAGCCCCTCTGTCATGTCACTACCATGTAATATTTCAGATCCTATCAAGTATCCCATTTGTCCTCTGTGAAACCAGTCATGAGCAGAGATCATTTCTTAAATGGCCTTTTGTTATGTTCATGTTCTGTCCTAATAGAAAGAGTCATCCTGGCAGCATCCACTGACAACTGAAAGAGCAGTGTGAGAGTCAGTAGGATAGAAAGAATAGTGAGATAATGAGAAAGATTAGGTCATCAGCAGTTTCGGAAAGTTGTCAAGACTTCAAATTCAAATTCAAGTTCTGGACTCTAGCCTGAATGCCATTACACCTGCTATTTCCAGCTATTCAAAGTCTACACAGGGAAGGCAATTCATGAGGCTGGCTTGTGTAGGGTGTAGCAATAGGGTGTGGTATTTGTTCTTCTACCCAAGTGCCTTTGCTGCTCACTGCTGCCAAAACTGGGAGAAACAAAAGCTACTGAGGCCAGCATTTTTAGTGATTGTTACCTATGAGTGCTGCCTAGATTGAGCAAACACTCTGTGTTACATATATGTGTTGGCCTTATCCTGATAGAATCTCACACAATAACTCTTTTGACTCCATCTTAAGGTTGAAAGTAATTAAATCTCACAAGTTCATTGGCTTAGTGTGTCCTTAATGCTGAGAGGGATGAAATTCAAAAAATTTAATTCCTTCCACTTAAATATATAACACTGTATACATTTAAGTCCATGTTGAGAATCATATGTCCAGAAAGTGTGTGAATAGTTTGATTTTCAAATTGCTTATGAACCCAAGTGCTTTATGTATCAATAACGCTTAGATGTTTTAGTCTTGTTTTATATCATTATTTTAGTTACCAACCTACTTTGTTTCAATTTGGAGAAGAGTAACTGGATTACAGGAAAGATTAAATTCTAGGGAAGATTAAATTCTAGGGACTCCTCTTTTATCCATCCCTTGTTAGTAAATGCATAGGAATTCTAGAATTATTAAACGATAAGCAAGGGAGATGCTCTTCCTTCTGCCTGTGCTCTGTAGCTGTGCTGCTACAAAAAGGTGTTGCCAGCAACCAAGGTGAGACTTCCTATGTCACCATCAATCAAGGCAATAAGGACAGATCTTCAGAAGAGTGCCCTACTTGGTTAATTCTAATTTCTATGACTTTGGCATTAAAACTTACCATAATAATCCACCTCTTTTCAATTTGACACACCAAAATATCACTTTAAATACTATACCCTTATACAGTTGTAATACCCATTAAGTATTGTCTGTTATTAAGTTCCCTGTGCTTTTATTAAGAAAAGCATATCTCGTAGGTGGGCCACATGAAACTCAGTAAAACTTTAAAGTCCTGGTGTACTTAAGAAATACTTCTGGTAGTCTTCGCTATATAATCCTCTCATCTGCTCAAGTGACACTGATAGCTTTTGGCCTTTATTGCTTAAATTGTTAAAAGTATAACCTGACACTGGGAACCAAAGGAGCTTTAAAGATGATAAAATATGCAAAACGTTTGAGCTTCATGTGCATATGTTAGTAAAAACTTCTATTTGAGTTCCACTTTTCTTTGGGCATTAGCCACAGTTGACCATGCATTTTTGGTTTTGTTTTTGTTTTGTTTCTTTCTTTGTTTTGTTTTTCCAGAAAAGAGTTTTTTCTTTATTAATTGATTAGTAGGCCAAGCAATTTCTCACTGGGATAGTATATTATTTATATAGCACCATCATTCTTACTCCTTTGATGCCAGTTGACTCAAGAGTATTAGGACTACAAAATATCAAGGAAGAGGTTCTGACTTCCAATTCAACAGAATGTTTGTTGTGCCTCCAGGAAAAATCATTATTTCTTCTGGCATCAAAACTTCAAGGTTTAAAGAACACAGAAAGTTTTAGGAAAAGGAAGGAATTTTTTTTCTAGTCAAAAATTATTAAGAATCATAACCAATAGTGAGTTGTACTTCCCGTTTTGACTCCTTGATTTCTGGACTAGGGAATCCTGCCTATTGGAGAAACCATAACATATTTTGAACACTGACTCATCATATACAACTTTCTAAAAAAACATGTCTAAGCCAATCACTTACTTTAGCCATTTCTTTAAAAAGGCCATTCCACCATTCTATCAATACTATGAACCTACAGCACATATACAATCAGTGGATCCCATAAGAATGAGCCACTCCTAATTTTCTCATCTGCTTTTACTGGTCAGAAGTAGGGCTGTGTGGAATACCACAATGGTGGTTAAGACATTCTGTAATGGTGGTTTTTGTCAGAAAAAAATATATTAAGGAAATTCAACTATAGAATCAAAATAAGTATCTATTCCAATAAGGATAAAGTCCTGACTCCTCCGCAATTGAATGAATTTAATTATACCAACTAGTCACCAGGTCATGGTTGGTTACTATGAGGAAGACAGCAATACAAGCAGTTCAGTATCAGTCTCTGCTGATGGAATATTGGCTTATAGATGTACCCAAACCCAATTCAGCCTTAGACAAGTGGGCATCACCTCCATCTATATGGGCCACTGGGCAGTGACAGGAATGGCTGGAGAGAGAAGATAATTAATCAGATAATGGGTCATCTTACCAACTTGATTATTAAACTCTTCCTCTTGTAAAGTTGCTTTCTGACGTGAAATTACATTAAATGGAATTATCTTCAAGAAGAGTGCCCCCACCAAAAAAAAAAAAGAAGAGAAGAGTACTCATTAAGAGAGAAATACACACATACTCCTTCCCCAGATGTATTTCTTACCAATTTTATAATTATACTACTTCTGAATCCCTGATCATGCATCCAAACGACCGGCTATAGATTATGAGCTGGTAAGCAATGGTAAATGTGGCCATTTTTCCACCTAAGCAAAATGCACATCTATAAGCACTGCTTAAAATCCTCCCTGTTGTGACTTTCTTTCCCCAGTATCCTTCACAGTTGTGTCAGAAATGAATTAAAATACTGCAGCTGTCCACTTCTCTGTGGTGTCTGCACAGCAGCATGAAAAAGCAGCTATACACCTAACCTTTGTTTTCACTGCCTCCCTCAGTCCATCAGAGGATGCATGCCATAAGGCAATAGATGCAGATACTTGAGATCAGATGAGATTTGAATGTTTGTGGGGATGAAAGGAATCTGGGCAACTTCTTACTGTAACTTGCTTGCGCCCTCAGGACCTACTCAGGCATATTGCATATGTACCACGTTCACTTGATAATGGATTGTTTGTTGTTCTGTACATCTAATTTTATGGCTGGGTGGAAGAGAAAATAAAGACTTTGATTATAATGAGCCACTCTGGTCAAATGGAAGATTGGTGGTACATTCTCAAATATTCAGTTTGCAACAAAGACCTATAAATGGCTAAGATCTATCTCTCAAAAGGAGACTAGTTCTCTGAAGAAGATAGTAAGACCTTTCCATATAACACCAAGAGTTTTCACTGCAGTTCATTTATGGCACATATAAAATGCATCAAACAGCACACTTGTCTACCACTAACACCTCAAGTACCATAGGGTATATTGGACTGTGCAGTCTAAATGATAGAGTAGCCTGTACAGCGAGCAGCATGGACCTATTCAAGAGTCTTGTCCTGCTCAAGACCCACTCAAAACTAACAGCTTTTTGACTCATGGGTTTATAGGTCTGGATAACATACCCAAGTAACCAATGTGATACTTCCAAAACCTAAACAGGGTCACTGAGCATTGTGCTTACTTCATGGTAGTAGAATTAGCCAGGTGCAACAACTTATCTTTCACTATAGAGCAAATATCTCTGCATGGCCCATACTTTGAGACTCATATGAATTTCCCTGAATAAGGTCCTTGATTTTGGTAAGATTTTTTCCCATCCTCCAGTGAGAATATGTTTTATCAACAAATAAAATACTGGTTGCTATCTCCTACTCACTTGGCCAATCAACATAATATTATCAATATGGTGGAGTATACGCAGTATAAACTTTGTGGAAGAAGTAAGCAATAAAGATCCCTTTTGATCTCTGTTATGACACAGGGCTGTATAGTAATATATCCCTGAGGTGAAATTGTAAAGGAGTACCGTTGATCTTTCGAATTAAAAGAAAATTTTTTGTTCTTCCTTATGGAAAAGTATGAAGAAAGGAGCATTTATTAGATAAATAGTTGTATATTATCCATGTCGCAAATGATATGTTAATCAGAAAAAATTAAGGAAACCACATCTGGTACATTCGTCAACTAAAATCAGAGTCACTACTTCATTAAGTTTCCAATAGTCAAATGCTATTTTGCCAAGATCCTTGTGTATTCTATGTAGGCCAAATAGGAGAGTTAAAGACACTGATAGTAAGGACCACCATCTTGAATTATTGAAGTCCTTATGGTGGCACTGCTTTCTGTAATTTCTCCAGGAACTTGACTTTGTTCAAAGATGGTAAAAATAACCAATCAACATTTTTATTTTTCCACAAATGTTCAAAGGTTTTATAAAGACTCATCAAATTCTGTATACCTCACAAAAGGTGACCTAGAGGCAGCAAATGATTCCAAGTGAAATCAATAGTTAATTTAAATAGTTCACTGCGTGGACTTTTTGTACTCCCATGCTACCGACAGAGTCTTTAGGGGAAGACAGTAGGTAGGCTCTATCCAGTTGGAGAATCAGCTCTACATATCACCAAGCTTAGTAGAAAAACATCATCCTTATAATTCTGTTTCTCCAGAGCCACTCGTTATCCCCAGTGAATGGAGAATACTGTAGCAGCCCTGCCATTGGGTGTGAGTTAGTCTTGCCAAACTCTTTGGGGAAGAGTTTAACTTTACTTTAAGATAGATGGGAAATTATCAAAAAGTAATGAAGAGGAAAATGAAATGATGGAAAACCTTTCTATGGCATTGTAGTAGGTGCAGAGGACATTTAATGGGAGGGGAGTACATACTCTCATAACAGCCTTTGGACCATGTCTGATGGGAGCATTTCCTCTATCTTAAAGATCAGTTTCTGAATTTACTTGAATCAATGCATTAATAGATCACAAGAGACTGGCAATTTGTAGCAAGGTTTGAAAGAGGAATAAAGGAAAGAAAGTATTCTTAAATAAGAAAGGATTTCTACATTTACAAAAATTATCTGAATTTTGAAATTATGAACAAACTTGTCATTTTATAGTTCTACAATAATGAATACTATTTGTTTAATTTCTTAAAACAGTTTGAAGATATTGCAATTAAATTTTTTATGGGAAGTCATAGTTTAGGCTGTTAGTACTCATATTTAAAAAAATTAATTTTTCTGGCAGTCCAGTGGAGCTTGCTGGAGCAGGAACCCAGCGGGGTGGGTTTGCAGGTGGCCTTCCATAGCAGCGGCTCCGCCCACTCCCCCACCCCCCAGGTCCCTCTTCTTGGCCCTCTCCGCTGGCTGTGGCGGCTTGCTGGGTCCACATCCTGACTCTGCTCCGGAGGACTTGCAGAAGAGGGACCAGAGGGACACGCTGGTGCATGTTTGCCAGGAGAGGTGGTGGCACAGTGGGAGCTATTCTGACATGTCCACTGGAAGTTGTCAAAACACGGCTGCAGTCATCTTCTGTGACACTATATATTTGTGAAGTTCAGTTGAACACATGGCTGGAGGCAGTGTCAACAGAGTAGTGTTCCCTGGACCTCTTCATTGTATAATGGTTATCCTGGAAAAAGAGGGTTCTCACTCATTATATAGAGGATTCGGTCCCAATTTGGTGGGAGTGGCTCCCTCCAGAGCAATATACTTTGCTGCTTATTCAAACTGCAAGGAAAAGTTGAATGGTGTTTTTGGTCCTGATTCTCCCCAAGTACACAAGATTTCAGCTGCAATGTCAGGCATTTACTGTACATTTCTCCTGAGAAAAGAGTGAGATCGTGTTATCTCATGCTCCCTAACTGCAGGTCACTTCCTGTAGAAATATGGACTAACTTAAACCTCGTTTTACTGTGATCACTGCAAAAATTCCATTTGGTTTATAAAGACTCGGCTACAGCTTGATGCAAGGAATTGTGGGGAAAAGAGAATGGGTGCTTTTGAATGTGTTCATAAAGTATATCGGACAGACAGACTGGGAGGATTTTATAGGGGCATGTCTGCCTCATATGCTGGCATATCAGAGACAGTTATAGATTCTATTATTTATGAAAGTATAAAGCAAAATCTACTGGAATGTAAGATTGCTTCTATGATGGAAACTGACGAGGAGTCTGTGAAAGAAGCATCGGATTTTGTGAGAATGATGCTAGCTGCTGCCCCATCAAAAACCCATACAGATCTTTTTTTTTTTTTTTTTTTTCAGACACTGTCTTTGATTGTTCAAGAAGAAGGCTATGGGTCTTTTTTACCGTGGCCTAACAATTCATCTGGTGAGACAGATTCCAAACACAGCTATTATGATGGCCACCTAGGAACTGGTGGTCTACCTACTCAACGGATAGCAACAGGGGCTGCCATGCTGCAGAGCAGGAAGACCAAAAGATCACAGTGGACCAGGGAATCCTGAAGCCAGCATGGTGGTCAGAAGACTGCGGTAGTGGGGAAACATGTAACTACTGTGGCTGACTGGAAGTTTAGTTTTAGGAAGTAAGATACCACAGCACATTAATCTTTCAGTGAGGAAACCCTGGGCTGCCTCTTAGAGAATGCTTTAAAAAGCATTCCTTTCTCAAAATTGCCATTTTCTCTACTATTCACCAGCTCCAGTTTTGTTTTACTGGTTTATGACAGTCAGAATATAGTGTGAATTCCATGAGCATTTTTGGTCATTTAGACAAAGTAGACAAAGTCATTCCTAAGTATACACTGTACTGTAATTTTCCAAAAATGACAGTGACAATTACAGATGACTAACTAGACTTCTCCTGCAGTACTGTAAAAGAACAAGTAGATCTCGACACCTCAGTTCCCGAGAAGGGCCTGCCTGTTACAGTGTTTTAAGTTATTTGACACCAGTAATCACTGTGTTTTGACAACCAGTGAAATAGTGTCTTAATACTTCACATTTTCAACATTAAAATGTTTTGTTCACAGTTAAAAGATATTCATCATAATGTGGACTTTAACACATCAGATGCATGGAGTTAATGGTTTTGGACTATAAAATAAGCTATTGGATACTGACTGACTCAGTGACGTAGAGCACATCCTCATACCTTCTCCAATAATGTGATGCAGGAATGGATGTGATTTTGATTCCTAATATGATTATCGCAGTCTCATACCTACATACCATTTCCTCTAAAAGTAGAAAACTAATGACTTGAATTTTTTCTGCTTACTTTCACATTAAGAATTTCGTCCTTTGAATTGTTTCCACATCTGCATAGGTTATTATTCTTGGTTGGTAGAGGAAATGGTAATTTTCAGCTTTGTCCTTTACAGGCTCCTTGAAGTGATACTAATATTTAGGAAAATGTATATCTTACAAAAAGACACCCTCAGCCATCAGATACAGCGAATCTTAGTTGGCACAGAGCCTGTAGATGAGTGTGCTACACTGGGCAAGTGCTCTGCCCTAGCTCCCTAACTGCTCTCTCATAGAGTCCGGTTAGTTTTAGTTCATTGTGTTAACAAGATAGTTTGTCAATGTTGCTATTGAGTCAGCAACATCTTTGAATAGTTTGATATATATGTGGCCATTATAAAGGTGTTTTCTGCAAAACTATAGATTTTCCTATGGATGTTGCTATACTGGTATATAGAACTTCTACAGTTAAACTCTACTGTGGTACTCATCAACGTACCTTAATTTTACATTTTGTGCAATGGCGTTTTCTTAAGAATGACTTTGGGAATGCACTTTGTGCCGCGTGCCACTGATGCTTTCTCTGCTGTCACCAATGAAGTTTAATTCCCTTTTAAATGTCTCACCTTGACCTCATTGTAATCAGTAACTGGATGATTTTGAGGTGCTCAATTGGAATTAAAAATATTCCAATCTATTTGGAGACCAAAGGCAAGTATAGAGTGTTACCTTTGGAATTATTGCAGCTTTGGCGTCTGTTACACGGAACATACCAAAAACATGAATCCCTACCTGGGGGTTTAACTTAAATCTGTAGAGAGGGTCTCAGGCTATGGTGTTTGCCTCTTCGGGTGCCATTGATACTGCCTAATACAGCACCATTTGCTCTGTGAAGCTCCATAACACTTTATTATGTTGAATGTAGGACGTGTTATCCTGGGTCACACAGATCTCAGATGATGAAGAGTGATGTGAAAACCAGCAGCCAAGGGACAGCTTATGTCATCGTCCTAGCAAACCCATGATAAGTGTCCTTCAGGGATGAGCATGTTGTAGGCTGGGTTTGGCAAGTAAAACCTACATTAACTTCTAGTGCATTGTACTCAGCATTTAAAGTTAGCATGTGACCTGCAGGAAGGGGGTTTTAAAGGCTTAAGTGTTTACTTGTAAAGCAACCGCTGGCAGGGAGCAGTGAGGCTGGCTTTGTGTTTTCCCTGAGCATTGGTCTACCATAGCTTACTGTATGACAGAGACAATCCAAAAACAGAATATTATAATTGTGTTACACAGTGTGTCTATGAAGTATTTCTTTGAAGATTTTAATTGTAATATTAAAAAAACCACATACTCAGAGCATTGGATTTTTTAAAAAACTTGTTTTCAATTATATAATCTTTTTTTTTTTTTAATGTCTTAAAGAGTTAGGGTAGACTTTGCTGTATTCTTTTGTTCCAGTCTTTTCAGAAAATTGAGCTTCCTCAGTTGGGCTGGAGCAATAGCTACTAGAAGCAACCCTCACACAGCAGCAGACTGCTGTACCTCAAATGTTTGAACTCAGATACTACTCCAGTTGGTGAATTGAGAGTTTTAGTAGGTACCATACAGTGCTTTAAGTTACCAGGGAACGATCTCCCACCAGACCTCTCTTCTTGCATTGGTTTGGCTTTTTCTTCAAATTTTGTTTTATTTTTGTGGTGATAGGGGCTCTTGTTGCCCAAGAAGACCTTGTCTCCTGGTTCTCTGCCTTTGCCTCCTAAGTTCTGGTGTTACAAGCCTGCCCCTCCACGCTCACAAACTCCATCCCAGTTCTCATTGTACAACTACGTAGAACCATCTTGATTAGTTAAAGGGGTTCAAGCAGGCCTGTAATTCTGATACCATGACAGCATCGTTAGGTCACACAACACAGCCTGGCCTTTTTATCTCATAAACCTGAATGTCTCCTTGCAGTGTCCTTGTTAAGATGACCACATCTCTGGTGTTCAGAAGAATAAATGTTCATTTACTAAACATCCTTGACTTTTAAAAAAAACACCATGAAATAATGATTTCCTTTGAAGAATTTAAGTGGTAGAAATCCATCTTCTGAGGGAATCAACATCTCTGTACTCAAGCTGTACTACAAACCAATAGTGATAAAAACTATATGGTATTGTTACAGAAACAGATTGATTGATCAATTAAATAGAATTCAAGACCCAGAAATAAATTCATACACAACATGGTCACTTGATCTTTGAAAAAGAAGCCAAACCCATCCAGTGGAATAAGGAAAGCATCGTCAACAAATGGTTATGGCCTAACTGGAGGTTTGCATGTAGAAGGTTACAAATTGATCCATATTTATCTTCTTGAAAAAAGCACAAGTCCAAGTGGATCAAGGACTTCCACATAAAACCAGATAAACTGAATCTAATAGAAGAGGAAGTGGAAAATGGCACCAGGGAAATTTCTTGAACAGAACACCAGTGGCTCAGTCTCTAAGATCAACAGTTGACAAATGGGACTTCATGAATCTGGAAAGCTTCTGTAAGGCAAAGGACACTGTCAATAGGAGAACACAGCACTGTACATATTGGGAAAAGATCTTCACTAGCCCTACATCTGATAGAGGGCCAATATGCAAAATATATGAAGAACTCAAAAATTAAGACTCCAAAAAAACCAAATTATCTAATTAAAAAATGGGATATAGAGCTTAACAGAGAATTCTCAACTAAGGTGTCTTGAATGGCTGAGAAGCACTTAAAGAAATATTCAACATCCTTAATTGTCAGGGAAATGTAAATCAAAATGACCCTGACATTCCACCTTATATCAATCAGTTCAAAACTCAAGGGACAGTACATGCTGGTGAGGATATGGAGAAGTAGGAACACTCTTCCACTGTTGGTTTGATTGCATACTTGCACAACCACTCTGAAAATCATTCTGGCAGTTTCTTAAAAAGTTGAAAATAGCACAACCTGAAGACCCAGCTATACCACTCCTGGGAATATACCCAAACGATGCTCCACCATACCCCAAAGTCATGTACTTTACTATGTTCTTAGCATCCCTATCTGTGACAGCCAGATGCTGGAAACAATCCAGATGCCTCTCAATCTAAGGATGAATACAGAAAATGTTGTTCATTTTCAGTTACTAAGAACAAGGACCCCATGAATTTTATAGGTACATGGATGGAACTAGAAAATATCTTTTTGAGTGGTAGTGACTTAGACCCAAAAAGACATACATGGTATGTATTCACTGATAAATGTGTATTAGCCAAAAATTTCAGAATAATCATGAAAGAACTCACAGACTGTAGGAAGCTTAAGAAGGAAGGTCCAAGTGTGGATTCCTGAAACCCATTTAGAAGCAGGAAAAAATGATTATAGAAGATAGAGGGAGGGAGGGAGGAAACTGGGTGGGGGAGAGGAAAAGGAGGGCAGTATCAGGGCTGGGGTGAAACAGGAGAAATGCCCAGAAGACCTGAAGAATAATCCACAATATGTAGCAGTGGTGGATTGGGGGGCAGGGAAAGTTCTCAAAATTCTCAGAGTCTTGGGATGTGAGGCTACAAGGAATCAATGGGGATGAGCTTAGCCAAAATGTTCAATAGTGGGGAAATGGAACCTAAAGAGACCACCTCCAGTAGATAGACATGGCCCCTATATGATGCAGAGGACCATCCACCCAACTTCACATTTTTTAACAGAGAATTTTTCCTGTCTAAAGAAATTCAGGGACCAAATTGGAGCAGAGACTGAAAGAAAGGCCACCCAGTGACTGGTCAATGTGGATTCATCCATGCACGTACACCAAATTCTGACACATTACTGAAGCCATACTGTGCATACAGACAGGAGCATGACATGAATGTCCTCTGAGAGGCTCTACAAGCAACTTCAAGAAATGAAGATACAGCCAACCATTTAATTGGGGTCAGAGACTCATATGGAAGAGCTGGGGAAGGATTGAAGGAGCTGAAGGGATTGCAACCCCACAGGAAGAACAACAGTGTCAACTAACCTGGACCTTTCAGAGCTCCTAGAGACAAAGCCAAAACCAAGGAGCATACGTGGGCTTGTTTATGGCCCTGGGCACTTGTGTAGCAGAGGACTGCCTTGCATGATCTCAGTGGGAGAGAATGTGTTTAATCCTGTGGAAACTTGATACGCTAGGGAAGAGGGCTGTTGGTGGGTATGAGGTAGGAGTAGGTGAGCAGGTGGGGAACACCTTCTCAGAAGCTTGTTGGGGAGATGGTAAAAAGCTCAGGGAGGGAACCAGGAAAGGGGCAACTTTTGAAGTGTAAGTAAATAAAATAATTTAACATAAAGAAGTGGCAACTTGAAAAAAACCTGTTCTTTACCCCTCAAGATACCATTTCTAATTTCCTGTACACACACACACACACACACACACACACACACACACACACACACACACACACACACAAATTCATGATTCATTTAGATTCTAATATGGTGAAAATGACACTTGACTGACTGCCTGCTAATTGTTGCCTGTGGAATATGGGTCATAATGTCCACAGGGACTGAGGCAGAGGGTAGTCTTAATGATCACATTTTAAAAGGATGGCTCCCAGATACTTAAATTTATTCTTTGGATATGATAACAACATTTATATAGATTTTAAGAGGAAAAGAAAATATTAACTACAGTAAGTTTATTATAGGCAATGCTGCATGTAAAAAGGGGGTGTAGTTAATTAAAAACCTACTTAAAGTTAGTCAAGGATAACATCAAGAGTGTTTCAGGGATGGGGTTGGGGATTTAGCTCAGTGGTAGAACGCTTGCCTAGCAAGCTCAAGGCCCTGGGTTCGGTCCCCAGCTCTGAAAAAAAAGAAAGAAAAAAAAAAGAGTGTTTCAGGGATACAAAGATTGTTAAGAGGCAGATTACTTGGAAATTTCATATTAAACAAACTCTTCTAGAAATGTCTGTACAAAGGTCTGGGTTAATAGTGATGTTAACAGATATGGTTATGTGAAAAGGAGAAAAGGTCATGTCATCCCACACCTGGAGAAAGAACTACAAGGAACTAAAATCTACTGGGTTAAGAAAAGTCGGCCTTGCCCAGGGATGAGACTTCTCATTGCTTATCCATGCAAGGTTGTCAGCCATAGAGCTATAAACACACAAATATAAAAAAGTAAATCAGAAAATTGGGTATTTATATCTGTGTAAACAAAATCTTGTATATGTTTAGTATGTGGCAGTAATAAAAAATGAATATCACTTTGAGAGAGGCACAATGAAGAAAGTAATTTAATCTTTCTTTAATTTAATATATATTTAATATATATATAAATATATTCAGTATATATATATATATAATTTAAAGGAGTGCTTAAGGTCTAGGAATACTGATAGAGAGCTGCCCTGGTATCCACATGTCCTGAAGTCTCTCCATTGTGCAGAAAATAGCATATGAAATGATTCTTTGAAACAGGCTGTTTTGTACTGTGGGATTTTCTCAGAACTGCCAGCAGTTTCAATTATGACATGGAGACTTCTAGTATAGTCTAAGTCGTGTGGCTTTTGCTGTGGCAGTCTCCCAGCTAACATTTAAATTTAGCTGGACTTTCTTAGACTGTGACCTGCCTTGTGTCTAGTTCTTTATCTCCCTATTATGCTATGACCCATGTCGTTCCCTTCAGTGTCAGCTTTTGAGTCTCTTATTCAGCTTGCCTACTTTGCCTCACTCTCCTTTTTTTCCTGGAAGTTCTGTCCTTGAACTACCTGCCCTAGTTACTGGCTGTCAGATCTTTATTCCAAACAACCAGCAGTGACACAACATCTGATACATCCCTTAAATTGCCTTTAGGAAGTTGAAGAAAAACAAATATTTACAAAATTGACAATTCTGTAATTGGCAATAGAAATAAAAATGTACAAATCCTGCACTTAGGTCTCTGAAGAGTTAACGATTTACAATATAGACACATGCCTTAATACAGTGTGAGAAAGGTCACCTCAACAATTCTGGGTTTTCATCAACTTCAATGTCACCCAATCAATCAATTTGGTTAACTATGTAGAGCTAGAGTTTGACATGGTAATAAAAACATAATACATCAAGTATTTCTATATGTTCTCTCTTTTATAAATAGCATAAAAGTATAGAAGGAGTTATTTATGCATAGTAATATACAGAAAGAAGAATTTTCTATAGAGGAAGAATGAGCTTCAGAACTGCCTGGTGGAAACCTAGTTGTGACATTTAACAGATCTGTGGCCTTCAGTAAATGACTTTTCTTATAAGTGAAGAAAATAACACCTTCTGTATAGGATTTGTTAGACAGTACAAGATATTGCTATTGCTGTAAAACTAACAGAGAGGCCAGCACATAGAGATTGATGTTAAATACCAGCTCCCTCCTTATATCACAAAGTTCAGTATTAAGGGATAGATTAGAAAATAAATAACTTTGCTGATAGAAAAAGCTTACTATTACCAACTGTAAAAATTTGTTCCATAAGGCAGAAAGTTTAGAGCAACAATTTCTAGTTTTCAGTTGGGAAATTTCATTCCTTTTCATACCAGTGATCTGAATTGAATGTCTCAGACAGAGAGCTACACATTTCTCAAATAGATATTATAATGAAAAACATCTACCTTCCCAAGAGTGATTTTAGCATAACTGAAAAAATCTATTTAAAGCACAGGCAATGAAAGTACTGCTGTTATTGACTATCTGAGGAGTTGTTGGTAAATCTCATTCTGTGATATGGTGAGAGTCAGTAGATGAGGAGACCAAAGATTCTCTTGAGAGATTTGGCCAGGGAAACTCTATAAAGGCAATTGAATTACATCCTATATTAAAAACAACAAAAAAGAGACATCAAGAAAAGTCAATGCTTTTATGAAAGTGGAGGACACTGTTATATCTCATCAGGAGGCCTATAACAGGAAAACTTTAATGTATTCTCAATATTAAATGCTAGAAAATACTTTGTTGGAATATACACAAGACATATGGAACAAGAACCTGGTCAAACAGAAGATGGCCTAATCTAGGATTTGAAATCAGGATCTTTATCCACATTTGGAAATTACAGGAGGAAATATGGAGACAAAGTGTGGAACAGAGACTGAAGGAAAGGCCATCCAGAGACTTTCCCACCTGGGGATCCAGCCCATACACAGTCACTAAACCCAGATACTGTTGTAGATGCCAAGAAGTACATGCTGACAGCCTAATATAGCTGTCTCCTGAGAGGATCTGCTAGAGTATGACAAATACAGAGGTGGATGCTTGCAGACAGCCATTGGACTCAGAATGGGGTCCCCAGTGGAAGAGTTAGAGAAAGGAATAAAGGAGCTGAAGGAGTTTGCAATCCCATAAGAATAGCAATATTAACTATCCAGAACCCCCACCCCCTGTCCCCTGCTTCACAAGCTCCAGTGGACTAAACCACCAACCAAAGAGTCCACATGGAAGGACCCATGGCTCCAGCCACAAATGTAGGACAGGATGGCCTTGTTGGGCATCAATGAGAAGAGAGTCCCTTGGTGCTTGAAGGCTCAATGTCCCAGTGTAGGGGGATGCCAGCGTGAGGAGGAGGGAAGGTTCAGGTGTGTGGGTGGGGGAGCACCCTCATAGAAGCAGAGTGAGGGGGTATGGTATAGGGTGTTTCTGTGGGGGAAACTAGGAAAGGCGATAGCATTTAAAATGTAGATAAAGAAAATATCCAAGAAAAGAAAAGAAAAGAAAAGGGAAGAAAAGAAAAGAAAAATTATTCTTGGGACACGATGCTGTTGGAATGATTACCTAGAATGCCTGAAGCCCCTAGGTTCTATCCCTAAAGCACACAAATGCAAGACTCCTTTCTCAAATCTCCTCTCTCTCTCTCTCTCTCTCTCTCTCTCTCTCTCTCTCTCTCTCTCTCTCTCTCTCTCTCTTTCTCTCTCTCATACACAAACACACACAGAACACATAGTAATTTGTGTCACATATGCACTTTACTTTTAAATTTGAAATTAATAAGTTCTTACTTTTAAAATTTGAAATTAGTAAGTTTTGAAAATTCTATAAGTGTTCATGAACTATTGAACAAAGTCTAAGGATTACAAAATTTTCATTAAAAATTTTAAATTTTAAGTCATAGAAAACAGGAATCTGTTATCTAAAAATTGATTAGAAACTCATGTTGGAATCTCTCTATTATGCTACAGATATGATCTGAAAATCTATATGCTATAGAAAAAGATATGAAAAATTTTAATTTTTCACTGGAAAGTGGGACCTGGAATCAAATTTCTTAGCCATTCCCTTCAATTCCTTCTAGCTGTTTTTTTTGGGGGGGGGGGTTGGGACTGCTCAGTTAAGTTTATTTATGTATGTAGCATATTTTTCTAGACCTGATTTTTTTTCCTCTTGCCAGAGACTCTCCCTGCTTTCGGAAAAGTGATAACATTAAGTGGTATCGGTATAACATGCTTCAGAGAAACTCTGGGCAACTGCAAGCATTAAAATGCACATCGGACTATAACTTAGAAGAAATGCAGGGTAGTGAGTACATTACTGAAGAAGGAGATATTTGGAGAAAATTTGATAATCAGGTGGATATTATGATGAAGAGAAGCTGGGAAATACCATGCAAGCAGAGGAATCAGACTTTATACAACAATGGATAAAAATTCTCCAGTTTGTCAGGTAATTTTGTGTAGAGAAGGAAAGGATGCAATTAAACTAAAACTTTTATAAAATCCAAAGCATATTTAACGAACAAAGTTTAAAACTTGTATGGGGGATTCAAAAAGAGGCAAACATATTTTAAATTAGGTAGACACAGATGATGTCAGAGAAGTAAGGGCCTACTTACTCGGTCCTTAACACAGTTTCATAGTAGTGAAGTCATGTAATGCACAGATCCTGACCATTCAATGCTGACCAATACTCTAGGGATAGCCTTCTAGGTATTTTATTTATTTTATGTTTGAGATAGTGTCTCACTAAGTAGCCTGGTCTGAAATTCATAATGTTCTTCCTGTCTCTGACTTCAGAATTCAGCGATTAATGATGTATATCAACAAGACCATCTCTTCAGCTCTAAAATATTTACTTTTAGAAAAATTTTTTTTACCATAGCATTAAGAATGCATGGAACTAGAAAATATTACATTGAATGAGGTAACCCAGTCACTAAAGAACACACTTATAAGTGGATATTAGTAAAAAAAAAAAGCCAGAATACCCACAATACAACTCACAGATCATATGAAACACAAGAAGAAGGAAGATCACACCAAAGTGTGGATGTTAGAGTCCTATTCAAAAGAAAATAATCTCGGGAAGTACAGGGAGAGAGAAACCTGGGAAGGAGGGAGGAAGGGGAAGGAAAAATTGAGGTCTGTTCAGATATAGGAGGAGATGAGGGATAAGTATAAAGGGTCAGTAATTTGAAAGGAGGTTGTAGCAGGGGGGCAGAGGGACCCAAGAGGTTCCCATGTCCCAACAGGGAGGACTTTATCCAAAATACCCAACAAAGGGGAGATAGAACCTGTAGAGACCATATCCAGTGGATAACATGACCCCTGGTCGAGGGATGGGGCCACCCACCCACCTCAAAAATATTAATCCAGAATTCCTCCTGTCAAAAGGAAATGCAGGGACAAAGAGTGGAGCCGAGACTAAAGGAAAGGTCATCCAGAGACTGGTCCACCCGGGGATCCATCCTATATGCAGCCACCAAACCTAGTCACTATTGTTGATGCGAAGAAATGCTTGCTGACAGGAGCATGGAATATCTGTCTCCTGAGAGGCACTGCTAGAGCCTGACAAATACAGAGGAGGATGCTCACTGCCAACTGGACTGAGCACTGGAACCCCAGTGGAGGAATTACAGAAAGGACTGAATCAGCTGAAAGGATTTGCAACCCCATAGGAAGAATAACAATATCAACCAACCAGACCCTCTCCCACCCCCATCCCCTAGAACTCCCAGGGGCTAAACCACCAACCAAAGAGTACACAAGGAGGGACCCATTTCTCAGGCTTCACATGTGGCAGAGGATTGCCAAATCTGGTATCAATGTCAGGGGAGTCCCTTAGTCCTGTGGAGGATGGATGACCCAGCATAGAGAAATGCTATGGTGCGGAGGCAGGAGTGGGTGGGTTGGGGAGCATCCTCATAGAAGCACAGGGAGGGGGAAAGGGATGGGTTTGTGGAGGAGAAACTGGAAATGGGGATACCATTTGAAATGTAAATAAATACAATAACAAATAAAAAGGGATAAGAAAAGAAAAATTTTAAGGTAAAAAGTAAATGACTAAAGAATGTGCTTCTTCCACTACCCAAAGACTATACATGGACTGACCCTGGGCTCCAACCTCATAGGTAGCAATGAATAGCCTAGTGAGAGCACCAGTGGAAGGGGGAGCCCTTGGTCCTGCCAAGACTGAACCCCCAGTGAACATGATTGTTGCGGGGAGGGCGGTAATGGCGGGAGGATGGGGAGGGGAACACCCATACAGAAGGGGAGGGGGAGGGGTTACGGTGATGTTGGCCCAGAAACCGGGAAAGGTAATAACAATCGAAATGTAAATAAGAAATAATCAAGTTAATAAAGAAAAAAATTGAAAAAAAAGAATGTGTTTCTTTATGTGTAGGAAATATTTTCTGGTTTGAGTATGATTCCACATGGATGCTGGTAAGGTGACGCATGAGACAAGAATACGTTTTAATAGGTTACAATGTCTATTTAGCACTAAGATATGCACAGGTAGCACATACATGAACATATTCAGCTTCGTTTGCTCAACAACTGTAAAGTCCACAGGCTTTTTATGTGGCTTTCCACATGCACATTTGCTCTGCATCAGTGAGATTTTCAGGTGTGTGCATCACCTTGACCCAGTACAGGTTACTTATCTTATGTCCTTGGGATAAGATCTCATTGCCGATATATAGCTTTCCTAACTCAGTGCTGACTAAACATTACAGAAACACCTCATTTTATTTAGCTTTTTTTCTGCCAAGGGAAGAGTATTTTTGATAACTGGGTATTTTTCTAAGAAGCCCATGTCAGATAAAATTAATGTCAAAATATTTCTTGTAATTTCAACCCCATGATCTAAAGTAAGTATTTTCAAAGGAATGCTTCTAAAATATTCAATGATTTTCTCCAACCCCAGGTGTATAGATATTATATAAACAGGGAAGGTAACTCTATTATTTTTATTGCACAGAAATCCCATAGTCAATGAAGCATAGGTAGTTTGTTCCTCCAGCAATTTAATTTTACACACAAGGCTTCACAATGCTTTTGTGTTTTCTTATCAGCAGCACATTTTTTTTTTTTGCCAAGAGGAATTATTGCTTATGTGTTTTAAAAGTTACTAGAGCTATGTAGATGTGTTTGATTTATATAAGCCTTCCCATCTCCTTGAAGTTAAAATCAATTTGGTATTAAAAAGAACCTTTTCACTTTGAGCATCCTCATTATTAGCCTATGCATTGTTGCATCTTTTAGTACATGAGATATTAAGGGAACCCTTGTAAGATGAACTCCTTGTTAGTATTATGAGTACATAATATATTAAGGTAAAGGGAGGTTCTGTGCAAAAATATTGATTTTATTATAATACAATTTCTTAATTCTTCTTAACTAGATCATTCTTTACCCATATGCTATACATTTTTAATGACAAGAGTAGTTACTAAAGCTCCCAGTAAGTTGTGGATTCTTGCCAATCTCTGTGGTTACTTGTACCAATAGCTATAATAGAATTGGTTTTACTTGACACTGGTTTGTATACATTAATGAAAACCAAAAGTCTTTACCTTTGGGCAGGGCACATGTCTTTTACTGCTCAGTAGCCACTAACTGCATCACAAGTCATGGTCACTCCCCTTAAATTACCGTTTACATGTCACAAGGAATAAAGCTATCTGCTACATGTCTGAGAATCTGTTATAATTTAAGTGGCTTTTGATACTTTAATGGATGTATCTTTCTGAGTTGAGTTCTTAAACTTCTGAGACACATTTCTTGAAACACACCAATAAAATATTGTAAAAAAAATCAGATTGTCACAGAGGGCAGTGACAAATTTTTTAAAGATGTGAGGAGTCTCTTTCCTATGTGCTTGGGTGTGGACCCAAACAATTTAGCTTCTGAGAATCCAGGCATACTTAAAAGAGCAGAATAAGTTAGTGGTTCTTTTGTCATGTCTGATACAACAGAGGTATCAGAAGAAATGTCATACAATAGTCCAAAGATGAATAAAAGCATAGAGAACTGGCTAAAATGAGCACACCTTCTGTGACTGCCTTAGTGAAAACATTTTCCACTGCTCCTCAGAAAAGAGCATATGCAGACACTCATGTTTAGCACATTCTTGCCAAAGGGTCGATGTCTCTAGCATTCAGGTACAGTTCAGTAAAGACAGGGCCTTAAATACTTGTTTTCTATCCTTTGTACTTATGTATTTAACAAACTGGAGGACCACTGTACTCTCTTCTCATTATATTACTACTTGGAGCTTGATTCAAATTTTGATCCCTGTCATCTCTTTCCACCTTATCTCTAATTCTAGCCTATTACTGTTATTGACTTTGTCCACACATTATACATCACTATCTACTCATCATAAAAAAACCTTTCAATAGCACTAGTATAGCCTTTAAATGAACAACATGACTGTAGAGCTTTCTTTGAAGAAAAGGCAAAATATCTTAGCTTTCAATTCGATAATCACTTGTATCTTGAACCTATGTAATGAATAAATTTGGAATACTGAAGCAGCACTTGAAAAAATTCCTTAGCAATATCATGTTTTAAACCCGTTCAGGTTGAGTAAAAAGAAGTGCATCTCATGAGATTTATTAAGGGCAAAGCCAGGAGAGACAGAGTAATTGTCTGCTTCCTAACTGGTGAGAAGGATCCAGTAAAACTTTTGAGAAAATACAGTAAATTCCTTCCCAGAATTTGCCTTAACACTCACCCAGCAACACTCTACCTATTTCGCTCTTTTAAAAATATATTTTTAGTTGCTGTCTTCAGATCTAATTCAAATTCTGCATTTTGTCAATTTCCCAGGGGCTTCATCCGTGTACCACGGTCACCCAGGCATCCATTTCTCATCAGAATCTTTCCCCAACCTTATCCTGCTCAATTTCCTGTAACACAGAATTTGACTCCAGGGTTTAAAAGCCAAGCCTACTATTGAAACCTTTATCTAGTATCATTGCTTTGATTAAGAGTATGATTGCACTAGAAATCAAATTCAGACAGGCTTTGGCATAAAATTCTTAAACCTCCAGAACTCTGGTTTCTACAATACACTGTGGTGAATAATAATTGGAATTAAACTACTGCCACTGCGCTGAACATTAACAGACTTTTTTGACTTTTATCAATATCTCCTAACAATAAAGCATCTTGATTATCAACATATAATTGAGCATTAGGTGTATAATTAATCTATAGATCTAAGGATTGTTAGAAAATGTGCCAGTTAATGCAAATGCTACACCAACATGCATCTGTGCTTGTATATTAGTGGAAGAGGAATACTCTGGAGCACATTCCCAATGGACAAATAGAGAACTGGATAATGTTTCTGGAGGATGGAAGGAAGAAATAAGAGAATTAATGTAGCAGGCAGAGCATTTTGATTTCACTGTCACTTGAGCTTAGCAGCTGTTCAACGATACAGCTATGTGTAAATGAGGAGGCTTTGTTTGGTATCCACACCTGTTTGTTTATTTATGATCACCACAGATAAGAGAACAGATGTGTAGGTTATATCAACACATGGGAACTGCAGCCTCTGCTTTCCTTAAATATTTTATGGCAAAAATAATCCACCTGTAAACATTATCTCTTGTCCAAATCACAGCCCTTAACACTAAGGCAGATGTTGTGCTCCATGGAACAAAAGAAGGCAAAATATTCCTAATGTATACTAGATCATATTTCTTAAGAAAAGTCTTATGAGAATCTAAGGGCTTTGGGAAGCAGTCTGACATGTCAGCTTGATGATAGCACTTCACTCATGAATGTTTTAAATTTTTATTACCACTTAAATCTGAAATACCTCTCACAGATTCATGCACATTGGGCTTGCTTATTATCTGATAGATTTTAGAGAAAGAAATGGATCTTAAAGGCTCTGACCTAGTCAATGGATCAATCCTTTGTTGAATTTATGACCACAGCATTATTAGGAGCTTGGAAAAGATTGGAGGTAGCTTAGTTGGAAGTAGTAGGTCACTGAGCAATGTCCTTGGGGCTATAAAATTTGCTCTAGTCCTTCCCATATTCCTTTTCCTGCTCTTGATTACTGTAAGATGTACTGCTCTACTTTACCCAGACCTCCTCATTATGATAAGCTAAAATTTCAGAACCCATTAGCCTAAAAAAAAATGCTTCTTCTCTTTAAATATTCTCTCAGGAAAACATAAGTAACTCATACAATATGCAAGTACATCAATAAACCGATAAAATTTTATCTATACCTCTAAGAACATATGTAATTATATATTAATATTACTATAATTTATTTCTAATTTTTTTTTCTGGAGCTGGGGACCAAACCCAGGGTCTTGCGCTTGCTAGGCAAGCGCTCTACCACTGAGCTAAATCCCCAACCCCTATAATTTATTTCTAAATTTGTGCTTTGCTCTATCACATTAATATTTGTTATCTAAAGTTTGCAATATGACAAACACAAAATTGTTCATGAACCATGATGTGTAAAGTATAATGGAATTTTGTAATTAATGAGAAACTGATATTTTCCAGTGCCTTAAGGCATCTACGTTGCCACTTACTGAACTAATACCTCTCAATATCTCCTGGCTTTAGAATGTTTCAATTACAAACATTTATGTAAGAAACACCTGAGGGCACAATTTCATAAAAGTCAAAACAGGCATTCAGTTCTAAAACCATAGATTACCCAAAGGACAGGTTACTTAAATATTCTACTCTCGCTAATAGACAGGTCTTTCTGAAATAAACTAAATAGAAAGATTCTGAATCTAAATAAGACATAAATCAAATGGGTCTAACAGGAATTTACTGATAATTCCACTCAAACACTAAAGATTGCACTTTCTTCTCTATAACATATGAAACTTTCTCCAAGATCAACTACATATTAGGACACAAAGAAAATCTAGTCTCAACAAGCAGCTGATTGAGACAAACATGGATCCTTACACCCAACCAATGGACTGAAGCTGGGGACCACTGTGGTTGAATTAGGGAAAGGCTGGAAGAAATTGAGGAGGAGAGAGACCCCATAGCAAGACCAGAGGGCTCAACTAACCTGGACTCCTGAGATTTCTCAGACATTGAGCCACTAATCAGGCAGCATACATTAGTTGATATGAGGCCCTGATACACATACAGCAGAGGACTGCCTGGTCTGGCTCCGTGAGAGAAGATGCACTATAACCTTGAGAGAATTGAGGCCCCAGGGAATGGGGAGGTCTAGTGGGATAGGACTGGGGACATTCTCTGGGAGATGGAGGGGGAGAAATGTGATGAGAAACTGTAGGAGGGTAGACCTGGAGGGGGAAAATGACTGGGCTGTAAAAAGATAATTAAAAAAATTTTTTTAGCAAAATTGAATTAAAATTCTGAATGCTACTTGATCATTCAGAAACAGATATACATACATATATATATATACACACACATATATATACATATATGTATATATATATATATATATCAACAACAATAGAAATATCAGAAACCACATGAGAACCCAGAATTTAAATAACAACTTTCTGAATGAGAATTGAGTGCAGGTACACATCAAAAATAAAAATCAATAATTCTTAAAATAGAATAAAATTGCAAAATCAATATACCACCATTTCTGGGACACATAAATGTAGTCCTGCACTCCCAAAAGAAAAGTCTAGAGGTAAAAGTGCTTGCATTATATGCTAGAGGGAGACATGTATTAATAACTTGATGTTGCACCTGAAGTTTTGGGAAAACATCAGGAAACAACATCCAGAAAAGTACATGAGAAAGGCCATTAAGAGTCACAGCTGCAAATAATCAAACAAAAATGAGAAAACACAAAGAACAAATGAAATAAGAGTTGGTATTTTGAAGGATTAGCCAAAATTGACAAAGCAAGAGAGTTAAGACCAAAATTAATAAAATTAAACATGACAAAGAAAACATTGCAATGCATACAGAGGAAATTTAGTGATTCATAATCCATACTTTAAAATTTTATATTCCATTATTTATATTCCTCAAAACCCAGCTATACTTCTTCTAGGCATATAGCCAAAAGATACTCCACATACCATACGGAGACTTGCTCAACTATGCTCAACTATGTTCAACTATGTTCATAGAAGCCAGAAATTGGAAATAGCCTTGGTGTCCCTCAGCTGAAGAATGGATAAAGAAAATCTGGTACATGAGTACAGTGGAATACTACTCAGCTCTTAAAAGGCATCATGATATTTTCAGGAAAATTGATTGAACTATAAAATATCATACTTAATGAGGTAACTCAAACCTAGAAAGGCACACATGTTATGTACTTACTTATAAATAGACATTAGCAATAAAGTATAGGATAACCATACTACAGTCCACCGACCCAATGAAGCTATGTAATAAGGAAGGCCCAGGGTAAGATGCTTGAATAACATTCAGAAGGGCAAACAAAATTGTCATTGGAGATGGAAAGTGAGAACCATGTGGGAGTGAGAATGAGGAGTGGGAAATGGGATGAGTACCAGGCATGTGCACAGTGGGTATGGGGGAGGACTCAGGGTGAAAATAGCAGTTGTTGGGGGGGGATGTCTGGGAGTAGCTGGAGACCTGGGACAGGCAAGATTTCAGGGAGTCTATGGGGATAACTATAACTGAGACTCTTGCCAGGAGGGGATAGAAGACTGAAATGGCCACCTCTTTTAACCAGAAAGATAACAAAATATTTAGAATCCTATGAACTCTGAGATGGCTGATAAAGTTCAACAGAATAGGAGAAATGACAGCAGATCAGAGCCCAGAATTTCTTTCATAGTCTATTTAGAATTTCTTAAATTACAACCTACAAGATAAAATGACATACATATTAAGAACCCAGCAACAAAAGGTAGAATGATTATGATAATATAATTGCATGTATAAGTGGTGTAAGAACAATATAAAAGAATGTAAAAGAATAATGTATTAGGCTTTGTCATTCTTGAAAAGATTGGTTTATACTAGATTACTGTACTATTATTTAATTTAGCAACAAAAGAAGTCTATTAAACAAATTCTTATAAGGTTATAAATACAAATATTACATTGAATAACATGTACAATGGTTGCTTAGCCTGAGAAAGTTCTCAGGCCTAGGTTATTTTGCAAGTAATATAATTGACCATTAAAAAGTTAATACTATACTGCTTAAATCGGGGTGATTCAGTGTCAAGATGAAGCTGAGTATTTCCTTCCCTGCCACGGGCTGTCAGAAACTCACTGAAGTGGACAATGGATGCAAGCACCATACATTCTGTGAGAAATGCATTACCACAGAAGTAGCTGCTAATGTTCTTGGTGATGAGTGAAAGGGTTATATGGTCCAGATCAGTGGTGGGAAAGACAAACAAGGTTTTCCCAAGAAGCAAGGCGATATGACCCATGGCAGAAAGTGCCTGCAGGTGAGTAAGGGGCATTCTGGAGTACCAGAGAAAGTGCAAGTCTGTCTTATGCATTGGGGATGCCAATCTGAGTGTTCTAAATGTGGTAATTGTGAAAAAGAGGAGAGAAGGATATTCCTGGGCTGACAAATATTACTGTGCCTTACCTGTTGAGACCTAAAAGAGTTAGAGTTAGTAGAATCTGAAAGCTTTTTAATCAATCTAAAGAAGATGATGTCAGCCAATATGTTGTCAGAAAGCCCTTAAACAAAGAAGAAGCCCAAAACCAAAGCACCCGAGATTCAGCATCTTGTTACTCCACCTGCCCTGAAAAACAAACACCAACTGAAGAAACAATATAGTAAGAAAAACCACGAAGAGGCAGCAGAATAAACTTTTGGCCACAAGAATGAAGGAAGCCACAGAAAAGTGCTAGGACCAGTTGCCACGAGACCTGGGCTGTTTTTGCCGAGTCTGAGAGCATCTACCTTTGACTCCGAGTCCATTCAAAAATAAGTCATTTACAGTAACAAATATATGATCCTGAAAAAAAATCAGGGTCATACACCTGGACTGACTCAGAATTTATCTATTTTCTCTCTAGACACCTTGAAACTGCAAAATGCTGCAGGCCTGAGAGCATGCTATTACATTAAGCTTACTTAAGCTGAAATGATTTGTAAGATTTTAGGAATAGGGATAATGGGTTGCTGATAATAAAATCCAAGCTATCTGTACTTAACCACTAACCCTAGGCATACTTTCCTAGTATGCCCATGACAAAATAATATGATCTGGATCTCTTGAAATCCTGAATGTTTTTGAAATCTTTATAAAGATATATATTGATTGCTAGTCAGTCAGAGTTGCAAAGCATCCATTCCTGTCCTTTTTCTGCCTCAAACATTCCTCTTGCCTCATTCTTACATCCTTTCTGGAACTGTTCACTGCTGTTGAGGGCTGTCTTCTGGCTTTTTAGGCATTCTTCTGGAGGAAAAGTAATGATCAATTTTACCCAGCAGTGATCTTATCAATGTAACTGGACTTTTGGCCACTTTGTTGGGTTTCTTTTTCTACCACTTCTTTCTACCCCTATTTCACACTTCCAACCTCCAACACTAGAGAGAAAGAAGGCTTGAGGGGAAAGGGGACATTGATAGCACCAGACTACTTCTTTCTGATTAGGGACATCAAGTTCCGTAGGGCAAGTTTGGTCTTTGTAGTCAGGGTATCGAACGTCTCATTACTTTACAAAGGATCACTTTACACACCACAACAAACCACCACAATAGCAATCTTCATCATCATCATCATCATCATCATCATCATCTTCATCATCATCATCATCATCATCATCATCATCATCATCATCAGCAGCAGCAGCAGCAGCAGCAGCAGCAGCAGCAGCAGCAGCAGCAGCAGCAGCAGCAGCAGCAGCAACAGCAGCTCTGCCTCTCTAGTGGTTCTTCTCTTTTGTCTTCTCCCATACCTGATCCTGTACACTCTCCCCCCCCTCCCTCACCCACCCAGGTCCCTTCCTCCATCTGCCTCCAGTGTTTGTTTTCTTCCTGTTCTAAGTGGGATTGAAGCATCCACACTTTGACCTTCCTTTTTGTTAAGCTTCTTATGGTCTATGAGTTGTATCGTGGGTATTCTGAGCCTTTGGGCTAATATCCACTTATCAGTAAGTACGTACCTTGTATGTCTTTTAGGGTTTGTGTTACCTCACTCAGAATGATATTTTCTAGTTCCATCCATTTGTCTGCAAAATTCATGAAGTTCTCATTTTTAATAGCTGAATAGTATTTCATTCTATAGATATACCACATTTTCTGTATCCATTTTTCCATTGAGGGACATCTGGCTTGTTTGCCATTTCTGGATATTTCAATAAGGCTGCTATGAACATAATGAAGTAAATGTCCTTGTAATATGGTAGAGCATCTTTTGGGTATATGCCCAGGGGTTGTATAGCTGAGTATTCAGGTAGAACTGAACAATATTCTGAGGAACCACTAGATTGATTACCAAAGAAATTGTACCAGCTTGCAATCCCTCCAGCAATGGAGAAGTGTTCTTTTTCCTCACATCCTCTCCAACATCTGCTATCAATTGAGCTTTTGATCTTAGCTATTATGATTTGTGTAAGGTGGAATCTCAGAGCCATTATGATTTGCATTTCTCTGGTGATTAAGGATGTTGAGCATTTCTTTAAGTGCTTCTCAACCAGTTGAGATGTATCTATTGAGAATTCTGTTTAGCTCTGTACCCCATTTATAATGGGTAATTTGTTTTTTTTAGGAGTCTAAATTCTTGAGTGCTTTACATATTTTAGATATGAGCTCTCTATCTGATATACAATTGGTAAAGATCTTTTCTCAATCTGTAGGTTCTTTTATGTCTGTTGACAATATTCTTTGCCTTTCAGAAGCTTTTCAGTTTCATGAGCTATCATTAGGCAATTGTTAATTTCTGAGCCTGAACCATTGATGTTCTGCTCAGGAAATTTTCCTCCATGCCAATGTGTTTATGGC